>NC_051063.1:77623005-77908005 GCF_004664715.2 Peromyscus leucopus | reverse complement strand
CCATGCCCGGAAGATGGCACTGCACAGCTCTGCTCCCATCCTCCAGCCCTTCCGTTCTTTCTGCCCTTTCTTCAGGATGTTCTCCGAGTCCCACCTAGAGCTAAGCAGTCAACAGTGATTTATTCTCAGCACTTTGATTGTTTATAAGACTCCATGTTAACTGTTGCCCACTGCAGGAAGTAGCTTACCAAGGCTGAGAACAGCATGGATTTGTGGCTCTTAAGTATTTAGAAAGCAGTTTGAAACAGATCCAAACAACTGTAATAGGTTCCCTTCACCTAGAGCCTATGAACTCCAGGGCCATGGGCTTTCAGCCAGGTTTACAGTCAGGCAAGAAATGCCTCCTGGGGCTGGAGAAATTGCCCAGTGGTTGAGAGCACTTTCTGCCCTCGAGGACCCAGGTTGGTTCCCAGCACTCATATAGTGGTGCTAGGTTTTAACTCTGGTTCCAGAGGATCTGACTCCCTCTTCTGACCTCTGCAGGCACTTCATGCATATGGTGCACATAAATACATCCAGGCAAAACTCTCATACACTTAAAAAAAAAAATCCCTTCTGTGAAGTAGGCTTCAACTGCAATCAGAAAGAATTTGGTTACCCCATAATGCCCATGCCGCCATTGCACCAATGAGCACGTCCTGCCTGGCTAGTCAGTACTAGTCGCATGCAGGATTCACCGCTGGGTAAGAGCACCAATGACTTTCTCCTCCAGCAGCCTGCAAAGCACTTAACAATCTTTTATTTTCTAACTTAGGGTTTAATCTTTAATCCTATCAACAGCAAAAACAGCATCTTCATTGAGATCCAAGCTGGAGGTTCAAACCCGGTAAAGATTATCTCTTTAAAAAAAAAAAAAAAAAAAAATCAAGGCCAGGTCTTTAATCCCAGTACTTGGGAGGCAGAAGCAGGTGGATCTCTGTGAATTTAAGGGCAGCCTGGTCTACAGAGTTTCAAGCCATCCAGGGTTACACAGTGAGGCCTTGTCTCAAAAAAAAAGAAAGGAAGGAAGGAAGGAAGGAGAGAGAGAGAGAGAGAGAGAGAGAGAGAGAGAGAGAGAGAGAGAGAGCCAGAGAGATGGGTCACTGGTTAAGAACACCTGCTGCTCTTGCAGAGGACCAGGGTTTGTCTCCCAGTACCCATGTTAGGTGGCTCACAACTGCCTGTAACTCTGGCTCCAGGGAATCCAGCACCCTCTGCTGGCCTCAGTGGGCACCCGCACACATGTGCACATCACACATACACAAAAATAAAGTAGATATTTTTAAGAGTGAGAAAATATATCCATCTGCCAAAGTGTTTTATAAAAACATGGCATTCTCCAGTGTTGGCAGAGAAACAATTCCTTAAGTTTTTTATGGATCTAGTCCGTAACAAAACAGAATTGTGGGTTGGAGCCCCAGAACCACAAAGATGGCATCATTTGGCAGTGTGTGCCTGCCTTAAAACATCCCACCATGGCCCAGCTCAGAGGACTGTCAACCATACCTTACTTAACAAACAAACAAACAAACAAACAAGTAAACAAAACCCACTCTCTTCCTTTGCTCAACTTCTACAACTTGTTGGAGGGCAAGATCCAGAGACTAAATCATATTGTAAAGGATCAGGAGGCTGACAGGATGAGTCGGCTGGTGAAGGCGCTGAGCCTGCAAGCCATGGCTGGATCCCAGGAGCCGTATGAAGCTGGAAGGAGAGAACCAACTCCACACGGTCGACTTCTGACACCTGCCCTGGCATACACACCGAAGTGCATGCATTGTGCACACACACAGTAATTATACAAAAATAAAAAATTGTCCATATAAAACTTTAAAGAAGGGCAGGGTGGAGATCAGGCATAAGATCACAGAGATACATCTGTGAAGGCTCACCCCAGGACCCCAATTTGGGGGGCAGATTTCTAGAAACTTGTAAGTCCCTCTCAGGCTTTTCCCAGGGAGGGGCCTGAGGACTCCTTGAAAGTCAGCCGAGGCCTGTCCAAAAATAAACACCAGGAACTTTGTAAACTATTATCCAGTCTGTAATGAAGCAGTAGCAACAGGCAGTAGCAACAGGCATCTGAATATTTTCTTTTTTTTTTTTTTTTTTTTTTTGGTTTTTCGAGACAGGGTTTCTCTGTGTAGCTTTGCGCCTTTCCTGGAACTCGCTTTGGAGACCAGGCTGGCCTCGAACTCACAGAGATCTGCCTGCCTCTGCCTCCTGAGTGCTGGGATTAAAGGCGTGCACCACCTGTATTTATGTGTTTTATGCATGCTCTACCTGCATGTGCACCTGCACTCCAGAAGAGGGCATCAGATCCCAGTATGAATGATTGTGAGCCACCATGTGGGTACCGGGAATTGAACTCAGGACCTCTGAAAGAGCAGCCAGAGTTCTTAACCACTGAGCCACCTCTCCAGCCCAAGGCATCTAACTATTGTCTGACCAAAAAGGCCCAAATCCCCCTTTAATGCAAAGGGGGAGTAGAGAGGACAAGGTATTTGACCTCTTCTGGCTTTTGAGTAGTGGGTGCATTTTTTTTTATTCTTCCATTTATTGAAAATAAGATTTTCTTCTCACACAATACATCCTGATCATGTTTCCCCTCCCTCTACTCCTCCCAGTTCCTCCCCACTTCCCCTCTCATCCAGATCCACCCGCTGTCTGTCTCTCTTTAGAAAACAAACAGGGTGGTGGTGGCTCACACATTTCATTCCTGCACTCAGGAGGCAGAGGCAGGAGGATCTCTGTGAGTTACAGGCCAACCAGCACTACACAGAGAAACCCTGGATCGAAAAACCAAAAAAGAAGGGAAGGAAAAAGGAAGAAAACAAACAGGCTTCTAAGAGATTATAATATGATATGATATGTGATATGATATAGTATAATATAATAAGATAAAACAAAAACTAACACATCAGAATAGGACAGAACAAGCAGAAGGAAAGTCATTCAAGAAAAGGCACAAGAAACTGACGTAGGCGCAAAGACCTACTTGCTCACACACTCAGGAATCCCATAGAAAACACTAAACTAAGCCGGGGGTGGGGGGGTTGGGGGGTGGCGCACACCTTAATCCCAGCAGTCAGGAGGCAGAGGCAGGTGGATCTCTGTGAGTTCAAAGCCAGCCTAGTCTAATGAGAGAGTTCCAGGACAGGCTACACAGAGAAACCCTGTCTTGAGAAACCAAAAAAAAAAAAAAAAACAGCAACAAAAAACCCACTAAACTAGAATCCACAATATACATGCAAGGGAACTGTAGGGTAAAAAGAGAGAAGAAAAAATATAAATAACATTGAAAAATAAGATAAACTTTATATTGACATAATTTTTGTTGATTCTTTGGGAATTTCCCATCCTGTACCCCAATTCCACTTATTTCCCAGCCCTTCCATGTCTGCCCTCCACCCTTGTAGCCTCCCCCAAAAAACAGAATAAAATAAAATACAAAGAAAACTAATTTTTAAAAAAGAAAACACTCTGCCCCTCCATCTTTCACTCCTCTCCATCACATATTCATCTGTCGTAGTGGCCTGGGAACTTCCGTGTGTCCAAACAACTTGACTTGCAAATTGTTCATTGCAGTGAGTCATTGGTCTGGTTCAGGTCTCCGGCTTCTGCTACACCATCAACACTGGACCCTCACTGAGACTCCTCTCAGATGTCCTGCTGTGGCCCCATGGAGATCCTGCAGCCGTGGTTCTGCAGGATCGGCCCCTTCACGTGCTCCAGCAGGTCATAGATGGGCTAGATGTTGGGGTGGGCCAAGTCAAAGCTCTGGATGTGGACCTGGGTGGTAGCTGAGTTGGTCAGTCTGGGCCTCCACCAGGACTGCCTCCCTCAGTGACGGTCAGGGCCCGCTCTTTCTTGCCCATGCAGTCTGGACCAGCTCTCCCACACAGATGGTGAGGGGTCGAGCCAGCTCTTCTGCAGGCCAGCTCTCAGAAAGAACAAATAGGAGGCGAAATCTAGGTTTGAGAGAAGAGGAGGACACCAGGGACCAGTCACCCAGATACACAGCCAGCCACCGAATAAGAAGGAAAGAAAGACATATAGAATAAAGAAAGGTAAAAAGCCCAGAGGCAAAATGTAGTTAAAGAGAAATGGGATGATTGAAGTTAGAAAAACTGGCTAGAAACAAGCCAAGCTAAGGCCAGGCATTCATAAGTAAGAATAAATTTCCATGTATTTTATTTGGGAGCTGGATGGCAGCTCCCCGAAGGCCGTCGAGGGTCTGGAGGCCTGCTCCCACACGTCCACAGCACTGAGGCCAGCTTTGGAGGGGGTGTGGTGCAGCTCTCCCACTGAGGTGCCTGGCAAGTGGTGGGACCAGCTCTCCTGTGCCCAGGCCACCAGGGCCAGCTGTCCCATGACTTCCAGTGATAACACGGACCACTGACATCATAATAGATTCTGCCTGCAGTAGGGCCATGGAGCTAGACATGGCCCTCAGCTGCAGCTCGGGCCCCCAACATCGACATGGTCTCGGGTGGCAGCACAGGGCACTCAGATTAGTATGGCCTCAGTGGCATCATGGCCCTTGAACATCGGCATGGCTTCAGGTGTGGCCAGACCTCAGGCATCTGTATGGCCCTTGGTGGTAACGGGCCATGATGTCATCACAGGCCCCACTGTGGTAGGGCCACAGATCCAGACATGGCCCTTAGCAGCAGCACAGGCCTGACATCACATGGCCCCACAGTGTATGAACAAGACCATTTGGCTTCTCCTCTCCCATTTCTCCACCATATACCTGTTCATCATAGTGGTGCCCACCCCCCAACCCCCCACCCCTGCCTATATGGGCCACTTGGTGCCTGGTGGGCAAAAATAAAAATTAAATTAAATTAAAATTTTAAAAAATTGAAAGGAAAAGCCCTGACACTCTGAGACAAGGAACCTTCAAAGATGCCATTGCATTCATTTTGTGTTGGCCGTCTATTGCTGGCATGGGTCCTAACCTTAAGATTAATTTGTTTCCCCAGTGAGACTCCCTTGGAGGAAGCTAAATTTTCATATGCAAGTGGTTATCAGTTGGAGATTGCTTCTGGGTTAGGGATGGGGGCATGTGTCCACTTCGGAACACCCGTCTGGTGCAAACCCATGCAGGCCCTGTGCATGCTGCCTCAGTCTGTGTGAGTTCATGTGAGCTTTGATTTAGAAGGCCTTGCTTTCTGGTGTCCTCCATCCCCTCTGGCTCTTACACTCTTTCTGCCTCCTCTTCCACAGGGTTCCCAGAGTCCTGAGGAGAGGGATTTTGTAGAGCCACCTTATTTAGGGCCGAATGTTCCAAGGTCTCTCACTCTCCGCATTGTACTGTCCAGCTGTGGGTCTCTGTATTTGTTCCCATTGCTGCAGGGGGGAGCTTCTCTGATGATGGCCTGAGCAAATCATTGATCTAATGCTGTGGAATGGTCTCTACGTTAAATTGATCTTATTGGTCAATAAATAAAACACTGATTGGCCAGTGGCTAGGCAGGAAGTATAGGCGGGACTAACAGGAGAAAAGAAAGAACAGGAAGGCAGAAAGAGTCACTGTCAGCCGCCACCACCATGACAAGCAGCATGTGAAGATGCCAGTAAGCCACGAGCCACATGGCAAGGTATAGATTTATGGAAATGGATTAATTTAAGCTATAAGAACAGTTAGCAAGAAGCCTACCACGGCCATACAGCTTGTAATCAATATAAGTTTCTGTGTTTACTTGGTTGGGTCTGAGCGGCTGTGGGACTGGCGGGTGAGAGAGATTTGTCCTGACTGTGGGCCAGGCAGGAAAACCCTAGCTACAATCTAATAATGTCATTAGGAGTCATTTTATTTCTTTCTCTTTTTTTGTTTTTTGTTTGTTTGTTTGTTTTTGTTTTTCGAGACAGGGTTTCTCTGTGTAGCTTTGGTGCCTTTCCTGGAACTCACTCTGTGGGCCAGGCTGGCCTTGAACTCACAGAGATCCGCCTGGCTCTGCCTCCCGAGTGCTGGGATTAAAGGCATGTGCCACCACCGCCCGGCCCATTAGGAGTCATTTTACTACTACTCTCTGTTTTTTGTTTGTTTGTTTGGTTGGTTGGTTGGTTAATTGGTTTTGGTTTTGGTTTTTCAAGACAGAGTTTCTCTGTATAGCCCTGGCTGTCCTGGAACTCAGATCTGCCTGCCTCTGCCTCCTGGGTGCTGGATTATTATTTTTTAAGTGGTATTTGGTTTTACCCTAGATACTTGGGCTCTCTGGTTTCAGGTTTTTCATCACCCAAGCAGTGTTGAGCATGGATTCCAGCTCATGGAGCGGGCCTTAAGTCAAGTCACCTTGGTTGGTGACTCCCACAAGCTGTATATCCTGTAGGCCAGGCACTATTGTAGGTCAAAGTGTTTGTGTCTGGGTTAGTGTTTACATTTCTCCTTTGGTAGTGTGCACTGGACATTCTTGTAGTGAATAAATTAGCATGTAAAGGTGAAGGCTGTCTGTGGGCCCCAGCTTGACCTCTCCAGGTTCAATGAGTTGTCTGTGTGTTTTCCTCAGCCATGAGGCCTTGCTGTCAGTTTGAGCAACTCATAGTCTTAGCAACAGTTTGATTTGTATGGGGATTTCCATGGGGGCCTCTTTGGCCAACAACTCAATTAGATGTAACCCAATCCCAGTACTGGAAGCTCCATTTGGTGACAAGAATGTCCAGTTGGGGCTTTGTCTCCCCCATTATTCAGTGATTTCATTTAGATCACTTTCATATATAGATATTTTAGGAAGTTTCTATTGTATTAGGTTTCCACACTACCCCTCAAATGGCCCTTAACTTTGGCTGTCTCTCTTCATATTCCCTCTCTTTCCTTCCCCTCCCCTTTTAATCCTCCTGTTCTAGTCTCCCTCCCCATCCATCCATAACTATCTATTCTATTTCCCTTTCCTAGAGAGATCTACCCATACTCCCTAGTCCCTCACTCTATAACTAACCTCTGTGGTGCTATGGATTACAGCTTGTTTATTATTGACTTAACAGCTAATATCCACATTTAAGTTAATACATACCATATCTGTCTTTCTAGGCCTGGGTTACCTCACTCAGGATGATTTTTTTCTAGTTTGTCCCATTTGCCTGCAAATTTCATTATTTCAATTTTTAATGGCTCAGTAATATTCCATTGTGTAAATGTACCACATTTTCTTATCCACTCTTCTGTTGAGGGATTTCTAGGTTGTTTTTACTGTCTGGCTATTATGAATAGAACAGCAATGAATGTGGTTGAGCAAGTGTCTCTGGGGTAAGATGGGGTGTCCTTTGAGTTTATGTCAAGGAGTGGTATGAGGTCTTGAGGGGGATCAATTCCCGTCTTATGAGAAGCTGCCACACTGATTTCCATAGTGTCTGTGCAAGTCTGCACTCACACCAGCAATGGATGAGTGTTCCCCTTACTCCACACCCTCGCCAGCATGAGCTGTCGTTTGTTTTATTGATCTTAGCCATTATGAAGGGTGTAATATGAAATCTCAGAGTTGTTTTGATTTGCATTTCCCTGATGACTAAGGATGTTGAACATTTCTTTAAGTGTTACTCAGCCATTTGAGATTCCTCTTTTGATAATTCTCTGTTTAGATCTGCACCCCATTTTTAAATTGAGATGTTTGTTTTCTTGATATCTTGAGGGTTTTTTTGTTCTTTATGTATTTTGGATATTAGCCCTATATTGGGTATGTAGTTAGTAAAAATCTTTTCCTATTCTGTAGGCTGCTGCTTTGTCCCAATGATGCTGTCATTTGCTGTGCAGAAACTTTTCCGTTTCATGAGGTCCTGTATATTAATTATTGATCTTAGTGCCTATGCTAACTCTTCTGTTCAGAAAGTCTTTTCCTGTGCCAAAGAGTTCAAGGCTGTTCCCCACTTTCTCTTCTATCAGGTTCAGTGTATCTAGTTTTATGATGATGTCTTTGATCCACTTGAACTTGAGTTTTGTGCAGGGTGATAGATATGGATCTATTTGTATTCTTCTACATGCCACATCCAGTTAGACCAGCACCATTTGTTGAAGATGCTGGGGTTTTTTTTCCTGTGTGTATTTCTTGCTTCTTTATCAAAAGTCAGGTGTACACTTACATGTGGACTTATGTCTGGGTCTTTAATTTGATTCCCTCGGTTGACATGTCTGTTTTTGTGTTAATACCGTGCTGTTTTGTTACACAATTTAAGGTTGGGCATGGTTGCTGTGGAACAATCTTTGTACACTGTAAATATGCATTGCTCTCATTGTTAATAAAAAGCTGATTGGCCAATGGCTAGGCAGGATTTTGGGAGCAGAGAGAATGCTGGGAAGGAGGAGGGAGGGGTGAGAGGAGTTGCCCGTCAGACATGGAAAGGAAACAGGAGGTGTAAGATGAAAGAGAGGTGACGCCACACGGCAGAATATAGACTAATATAAATGGGTCAATTTATGTTGTAAGAGTTAGCTAGGAACAAGCCTGAGCTATTGGCCAATCATTTATAGTTACAATTAAGCCTCTTTGTGGTTATTTGGGAGCAGCTGCTGAGACACAGAGAAACTCTGCCTACAGATGGTGATACCTGCAGCAGTTCATTTGTTTTAGCTATCCTGGGATGTTTATGTTTCCGCATTAAGCTGAAAATTGTCCTTTCCAGATCTGTGAAGAGTTGTGTTGGAATATGATGGAAATTTTGTTGCATCTGTAGATTGCTTTTGGTAGGGTGGCCATTTTTACTATATTAATCCTACTGATCCATATGCATAGGAGATCTTTCCATCTTCTTCAATTTCTTTTTTCAATGTCTTAAAGTTTTTGTCAAACAAGTCTTTCACTTGCCTGGTTAGATTTACCCCAAAATATTCACAAGCTGTTGTGAAGGGTGTTGCTTCCCTAATTTCTTTCTCAGTCTATTTGTTGTTTGTATATAGGAAGGCTACTTATTTTGTATTCTGTTACTTTGCTGAAATGTTTATCAGCTGTAGGAGTTTCCCAGTGGAATTTTTCGGGTCATTTATGTATACTACCATATCACCTGCAAATAAAGATACTTTGATTTCTTCCTTTCCAAATTATATCCTCTTGATCTCCTTCAATTGTCTTACTGCTCTAGCTAAGACTTCCACTGCTATACTGAATAGGTATGGAGAGAGTGGACAACTTTGTCTTCTTCCTGATTTCAGCAGAATTGCTTTGAGTTTCTCTCCATTAAGTTGATGTTGGCTGTGGGCTTGCTGCAAACTGCCTTTATTATGTTGAGGTATGTCCCTTACATCCCTGATCTCTCCAGGACTTTTATCATGAAGGGGTGTTGGATTTCATCAAAGACCTTTTCTGCATCTAATGAGATGATCATGTGGTTTTTGACTTTCAGTTTGTTTATATGGTGGATTATATTTATCAATTTATGTATGCTGAACAACATCTGCATCTCTGGGATGAAGCCTAATTAATCATGGTGGATGAACTTTTGGATATATTCTTGAATTCAGCTTGCAAGTATTTTATTACTTTTGCATCTTTGTTCATAAGGAAAATTGGTCCATAATTCTCTTTGTTGAGTCTTTATGTGGTTTGGGTATCAGGGTAACTGTGGTCTTGTAAAACAAATTGGGCGATGTTCCTTCTGTTTCTATTTTGTAAAATAATTTGAGGGATATTGGCACTAACTCTCCTTTGAAAGTCTGGGAGAATTCTGTGCTAAAACCATCTGGTCCTGCTCTTTGTTTGGTTGGTAGACTTTTGATGACTACTTCAATTTCATTAGGAGTTACAGATCTGTTTAAATTGCTTATCTGACCTTGATTTAACATAGGTAGGTGGTATATATTGAAAATTATACAGTTTGGTAGAGTGGACATTTTTTAAGTATGTTCTTATGGTTTTCTGGGTTTCCTCCGGGTCTGTTGTTATGCCCACCCCTTTTCATTTATAATTTTGTTACTATGGGTTTTTTCTCTCTGCCTTTCAGCTCATTTGGATAGGGATTTGTCAATCTTACTGGTTTTCTCAAAGAACCAATTCTTTGTTTCATTGGTTCTTTGTAATTTTTTGTTTGTATGTGTTTCTATTTTATCAGTCTCGGCTTTGAGTTTGATTATATTGTCTTCTACTTTTGTTGAGTGTGATCTCTTCTTTCTCTTCTAGAGCTTTCAGGTGTGCTGTTGCTAGTGTGAGAGCTCTCCAGTTTCCCACACAGACATTCAGTGCTGTGAACTCGCCTCTTATAACCATGTGATTGTGTCCCATAAGTCTGGGTCTGTCATGTGTCATTTTCATTCAGTTCTAGAAAGTCTTTCATTTCTGCCTCGATATTTATCCAGTAGAGAGTTATTCAGGTTCCATGAGTTTGTGAGCTTTCTGCTGTTCCTATTGTTGTTGGTACCAGCTTTATTCCATGGTAGCAAGATAAGATACAGGATGTTATTTTAATGTTCTTGTGTCTCTCGAGACTTGCTTTGTGTCCGAGTATGTGATCAGTTTTGGAGAAAGTTCCATGAGGGGCTAAGAAGAAGGTATATTCTTTTGTGTCTGGGTGAAATGTTCTGTAAATTTCTGTTAGGTACATTTGGTTTATTTTTTTAAGATTTATGTATTTATAATAAGAGGGTGCCAGATCTCACTACAGATGGTTGTGAGCCACCATGTGGGTGCTGGGAATTGAACTCAGGACCTCTGGAAGAGCAGTCGGTGCTCTTAACCTCCGAGCCATCTCTCCAGCCCTACATTTGGTTTATAACATCAATTAGCTCCAGCATTTCTCTGTTTAGTTTTGTCTAGATGACCAGTCTGTTGGTGAGAGTGGAGTATTGAAGTCTCAATATCGGTGTGTGAGGTCAATGTGTGATTTAGGCTATAGTAATGGAGTTTTGTTTGTTTGTTTGTTTTATGAACTGGGGTGCTCTTGTGTTTGGTGCATAGATGTTATGAATTGCAATGTCCTCTTGGTGGATATTTTTTTTTTGATGAGTATGTAATGTCCTTCTCTATCTTTGGTTTGAAGTCTATTTTGCCAGATATTAAAATGGCTACACCAGCTTGCTTCTCAGGTCCATCTGCTTGAAATAGTTTTTCCCATCCTTTTACCCAGGTGATGTCCATCCTTGACATTAAGGAATGTTTCTTGGATACAGCAAAGGATGGATCCTGTTTTGTTTTTGTTTTTTGATTTTTGATTTTTTTTGAGACAGGGTTTCTCTATGTAACAGTCCTAGCTGTCCTGGAACTCGCTCTGTAGACCAGGCTGGCCTCAAACTCACAGAGATCCACCTTCTTCTGTGTCCCAAGTGCTGGAATTAAAGGCGTGCGCCGCCGCTGCCGCCGCCGCCACCACCACCACCCAGCTGGATCCTGTTTTTTAATCCATTCTGTTAGTCTGTGTATTTTTTTTTTAAAGATTTATTTATTTATTATGTATACAGCATGTATGACTGCAGGCCAGAAGAGGGCACCAGATCTGATTACGGGTGGTTGTGAGCCACCATGTGGTTGCTGGGAATTGAAATCAGGACCTCTGGAAGAGCAGTCAGTGCTCTTAACCTCTGAGCCATCTCTCCAGCCCCAGTCTGTGTCTTTTTATTGGGAGAGCGAGACCATTGATGTAAAGAGAAATCAATGAGCAGTGTTTGATTCCTGTTATTTTGTTTTGTGGTGGTGCTGGTAGGAGAGGGGGGGGGAGAGGGAGGGAGGGAGGAGGGAGGAGGGAGGGGGAGGGAGGGAGGGGTGTGTGTTTCCCCTCTTAACTTTCTGCTCTTGGATTATTTATATCTTATGTTTTCCTGGGTGTGGTTAATCTCTTTACATTCGAGTTTTTGTTCTACAGTTTTGTCCTTCTCTAGGACTGGATTGGTAGATAGCTATTGCTGAAATTTGGTTTTATCATGGAATGTCTTATTTTCTCCATCTTTTGTGATTGAATGTTTTACTGGGTATTGTATTCTGGGCTGGCATATGTGATCTCTTAGAGTTTGTAGAACATCTATCCAGGTCCTTCTGGCTTTTAGAATCTCCATTGAGAAGTCAGGTGTTATTCTAATAGGTCTGTCTTTATATGTTATTTGGACTTTTTCCCTTGCAGCTTTTAATATTCTTTTTTTGTTCTGTACATTTAGTGCTTTGATTATGATGTGCCAAAGGGACTTTTTCCTGGTTCAGTCTGTTTAGTGTTGTATATGCTTCTTGTACCTTGATGGGCATCTTCTTCTTTAGGTTAGGGAAATTTTCTTCTATGGTTTTGTTGAAACTATTTTCTGGGCCTTTGAACTGGCTTTCTTTTCCTTCCTCTATTCCTGCTATTCTTAGATTTGGCCTTTTCATGGTGTCCCATATTTCCTAGGTGTTTTGTGACAGGATTTTTCAGATTTAACATTTTATTTGATTGAGGTATCCATTTCTTCTATCCTGTATTCAGTGCCTGAGATTCTCTCTTCCATTTCTTGTATCCTGTTAATGAAGCTTGCCTCCCGTTCAAGAGCCTAAATTTTTCATTTCCAGCTTTCCCTCAGCTTGGGTTTTCTTTATTGATTATTCCACTTCCACTTTCAGGTCTCGAACTGTTTTACTCATTCCTCCCACTGTTTGTCTTTTCCCAGCTTCTTTAAGGATGTACTCATTTCTTCTTTAAGGACTCTGTCATCTTCATACAGGCTGTTTTAAAGTCTCTGTCTTGTGCTTCAGCTGTGTTGGAACATTCGGGGCCTGCTGGGTTCTAGAGGAGACATATTGTCTGGCTGTTATTGATTGGGCTTTTACCCTGGCTTCTAGGCTCATTGTATTCTAAGTATTGTATTCTAGATTGTATTCTAAGTGCTGGTAATTGGTCTTGTCTTCGTTGGGCGAGTGTTTTGTTCTTTGGGTTCTTTTGTACTCTCTCGGGAGGGTGCGGGAGGGTGTGATAGCTGTGTGTTGCTGATAGGAAAGTCTTCTGGATTCAAGCTAGGTGTAGCCAATAGGGGTTCTGGGTAAAATGTGTTTCTGGGTACTGGAGCTGACACTGAGGAATGGGGATGGGCTAGGAGGTGTGGGTCGAGTGGGTCCACAGGAAGGAGGAAATCAGGGTGTTCCGCCAGGATCTGTTTAGTCCCCTGGCAATGGGGACAGATAGTGAGAAAGGGCCACAACAGGTGGTCTGCTACAGAGCTGGGGATGAAACTGGGGGATTGGATTTGGAGGAGAGGAGGAGGTGAAGATCTGAAGCTCGCCTGCTGGCTGGGCTGCCAGGTTCCCCAGAATGCCTGCTGGAGTTGGGGGCTGAGGTAACAGGCTAAGTGAAGGAAGGTTGAAGGAAAAGATCAGCTGGGGATGGGGGGCAGACAGGAGTGGAGGCCACTGCAGGTGGTCTGCTACAGAGCTGGAGATGAGACTGGGGGGTTGGATTTGGAGGAGAGAAGGGAGAAAAACTGAAGTAGCTACCTGCTTCCCTGACCTGGGTGTAATGGATGCTTTTGAGTGAGGCCAGCTCCGCCTTGGTGAGGGCTCTCACCTTGTCCTTCCTGCAAGGCTCACCCCAGAGCCAGTTGCTGGAGACCTGGCTGCACAAAGCTCTCCCCATTACATAGGGTACTTAAAAGGGAAGCCAGTGGGGCTCAAGCCTTTAAATCCAGCACTTGGGAGGCAGAGGCAGGCAGATCTCTGGTTTTCATAGCAAGTTCAGGCCAGCCAGGGTACCGAGTGTTGTGTTTTGTGTCTTGTTTTTTCTTGTACACCAGTTCTGTTAGTTCTGTGAGATGCTGTCCACTGTGTTCTCCCTGAAGGTGCTTCTTCAAGCTCTTGCTAAGGCCACAAGCTATGGGCCATGAATCTAAGCCAGCCCATCTATCACCCTGTCCCTTTGCATCGGGACCAGCTGCTTACGCTTAGAAGCAAGAAGGGAGGCATATTCATCCTGTCTGGCAGGGCTGACCACTGCCTCACTGTTTTCAGCTACAGGTCATCTGCCTTGGGGTTACAGGCACTTTGCTTCCTGCTAGAGCTTGTGAAGGAGAAGATGCCAGTCTTCTGGCCCATTATCCCAGAGCCTAGGAAGGAATGCACCCACCTGCACTGCCTGGAATCCACCAGGCTTGTACACATGGCCCTAGTCAGTGACCAGGGACTAGTGCATGCGTAGGTTGCAAGCAAGAGGCTGAAGAGAGTCAGTGTACATGTGTGGCATACTGCCCTGGCACCCCTAAATAGAATTTCCAGTACAGTACAGAGTAAGATCATTTTTTTTCTGGTCCCTGATTGTGGTGGTTTGAATGAGAATACCTACCATAGGCTCATATGTTTGAATATTTGGCCCTCAGTTAATGGAATTGTTTAGGAAGGATTGAGAGGTGTGGCCTTATTGGAGGAGGTATGTCACAGGGTGAGGGGGTGGGGCTGTGAGGGCAGGAAGGGGGGATGAGCTTTGAGATTACAAAAAACTCACTTCATTCTGAGTCTCTCTCTGCCTCATGATTGTCTTGAAATATGAGTTCTCAGCTACTGCTCCAAGGTCACACCTGCCTGCCTGTGGCCATGCTCCCTGCCGTGATGGTCATAGACTCACCCTCTGAAACTATAAGCCCCAAATAAACTCTTTCTTCTATAAGTTGCCTTGATCGCCATGTCTTATCACAGCAATAGAAAAGACGCTGTTCAGCAGTTTTCAACTTTAAGGTTGTATATCAGGCAGGGAGTTCCTAGCTTCTTGAGTGTTGTTTTGTTTTGTTTTTGGCAACAAGGTCTCACTATGTAGCCCTGGCTGGCTGGGAGCTCACAGAGATCCACTTGTCTCTGCCTCTTGAGTAACATCATGCCCAGACTGTTTTTACACATTACTGAAGGTGCATGCATGCCATGGCACTCATGAAGATGTGAAGGCAATTTTGTGAAATCTGTTCTCTCCTTTCACCCTTACCTGGGTTCTAGGAATTAAACTCCAGGCACCAGACTTGGGCAGCAAGTGAGCCACCTCACCAGCTTTCATGATTTTCACTATAAAAGGATGTGACATTTTTAAAGGCTTTTTTGCATCCATCAAGAATTTAAAACTATTTTTTAATATTTATTTATTATGTATACAGTGTTCTGCCTGCACGTATGCCTGCAGGCCAGAAGAGGGCACCAGATCACATTACAGGTGGTTGTGAGCTACCGTGTGGTTGCTGGGAATTGAACTCAGGACCTCTGGAAGAACAGTCCATGCTCCTAACCTCTGAGCCATCTCTCCAGCCCCCTATCTTATTTTTATTGATGTTATATATATGATGTGTATGTGAGTGCAGGTGCACGCACGCACGCATGCACGCACGCACGCACGCACGCACGCACACTGCAGCACACATGTGGCCATCAGAGGACAGCTGTTGGGAGTCAGCCCGCTCCTTCCACCATGAGTGGGATCTGGGGCTAAACTCAGGTCAGGCCGGCATGGCAAGTACCATTACTCATAAGCCATCTCACCAAACCCTCTGTAAAGATCTTATGTAGATTTCCCTCCTTTATTCTAGTAACATAGTGCATGATTTTACTTTTAAATGTTAAGCCAACTTTGCGTTCCTGGGGAAGCCTCACTGGTCACGGTGTGCTGTTCTTTTTATGTCCTGGATTTTGTTCTGAGAGCCTCTGACTCTATTTATAAGACATTGGCAAACTGTTTTCTTTCTCTGGTTTTGAGATCGGAGTTTTCTTGCCTCACAGAAAGGATTAGAAGTGTTACAGCTTCTGCTTTTTCCTTGGAAGAGTTTATTAAAAACCAATGTGACTCGCCGGGCGGTGGTGGCGCACGCCTTTAGTCCCAGCACTCGGGAGGCAGAGCCAGGCGGATCTCTGAGTTCGAGGCCAGCCTGGGCTACCAAGTGAGTTCCAGGAAAGGCGCAAAGCTACACAGAGAAACCCTGTCTCGAAAAACCAAAAAAAAAAAAAAAAAACCAATGTGACTCTTCTCTAAATGTTTGCTCAGATTCACCAATGCAGCAGTCTAGACCTGGTGTGTGTGTGTGATAATTTTGTCATTATCAGTTCAGTCTCTTTGCTCATGATAGATCTATTCAGATTTTCTTTTATCAGATTTATTGATGTATTAGTGATCATTTTGTTCCATTATAATCCCTTGGACTTCTGGAAGGCTGGTTGTAATGTCTCCGAGGTCCCTAGAAATCAGCTTGCCAGGTATGGAAGTGCCTTTGCTCCCAGGATTGGAGGCAGAGGCAGTCAGATCTTTGTAAGTCAAGACCAGACCAGCCTATATAGCAAATGCCAAGCCTGCCAGGGCTACAGGGTGAGACCTGGTCTCTGAAAGAAAATTACTTTAATTAAGCAGTAGTAGGAATAAGTCACTTGAACCTAATAAGAGATTTCCAGAGGCCAGTACTATGTTTTAAATCTGCCCCCTCTCTATATAGCTTATGCTATGTCGTCCAAGCTACACTTGCTCTGTCCTTCTGTCTCAGATTCCCAAATGCCAGCATCATGCACACATGCCACTATGCCCAGATCTAAAGGTCATTTTTTTACTGACTTGAAATGTTATCTGTCAAACTACAGTAACTAAAAATTAGCTCATATGTCCTAGGAGACATTTCACATAGAGACTATCCAAAATAGGTATAAATAGGTATATCTATAGAAGCAAAATTAGCTTGGTGGGCTAGCAAGATGGCTCAGTTTGATCCCTAGGACCCACGTGGTGGAAGGACAGAACCAACTCCCCAAAGCTGTCCTGTGATCTACACACACACACACACACACACACACACACACACACACACACACATACACACATACACACACACACACACACACACACACACACACACACACACAGTGTGGATGCTGGTATCTGAACTCTGGTCCTCTGCAAGAGCAGCAAATGCTCTTAATGACTGAGCATCTCTCCAGTCCTGTGAGACGTAATTGATGAGGAGGAGGACTTAGTACAGCTGGCGAGAGCTAATGCTGCCTCGCTACTTACCTGCTGCTGAGCCTGGCACAACGGAGTCGGAGGCCGTCCACCCCTGCTCTAACTAACTTCCTCCTTTGTTCCTTCACACTGTAAAAGGCAAACAGCTGCTTCTGCTTCTCCTCCTCCTCCTCCTCCTCCTCGTTCTTCTCTCTCTCCCTCCCTCTCTCTCTCTCTCTCTCTCTCTCTCTCTCTCTCTCTGTCTCTCTCTCTCTCTCTTGAGACAATCTCGTGTAGCCAGGGCTGGCTTCAAACTCACCATGTAGTGAAGGAGACTATGAACATGTATAATCCTTCTGCCTCCATGTCTCAAATGTTAGGATTACAAGGATATGCCACTCACTGGCTGCCAACATAATTTTCTATCTTACTTCTGCCGTAGTTAAAAAGAAAAAAGCAACACTTCTAGAAGTTTCTATACCTAAATAAAACCTGGAAATGTCTTTATGTTCTACAGTGCTGTCTTGAAATGTTTGTATTGCCCTTGCCAATATTCCTAGACCTGGTTTTCTCTTGTGGTTTCTACTCCAAAGACTGAGCTGAGGGAACAATCTGTTCCTTCAAGTATGACCTCAGGTCTCTGGATCCAGGACCAGCATCCTGTGAACATCATGATGGGGCCTGCAGGAAGGGCAGCCGGAACGTCTAGTTAATCTGTGATGAAGGCCGGACCTCAAGTAACCATGTGCATTGTCCTGCCAGCTTCAGCCTTCCAATAAATGAGCATCCAGCTAAGCTGTCTCAAATCTGTTGTGTAGTCTGTTACTTCTCGTTTCTCTGAGAAACACACTCGGGTGGGGAAGGCGCCCAGTTGCAGGAGGAAAGCTTCGGTCCACAGTCAGCTGGCACAATTGCTTTTAGACCTATGGAGAGACAAAAAGGTCGTGGCGGAAGTAAGCTGCTCACCTCACAGCAGTCAGGTAACAAGAGCAAAGGAGCCCAAACAGAACCGGCTCATCCAGGGCTCCAGCCGGTGACCTACTTCCTCCACCTAGACCACCTCCCAACAACCCACTCAGCTATGATTTCACGAGTTTAGCAGTTTGACAGTCCAATGGCTCAGGATCATGTGCTCATCACACAATCCTTCGAGGGCCTCGGGGAACATTTTATATCAAAACCATGACAGGCAGTAGGTTCCACGTTGCTGTTGCCAGCATAGTTGAGCCTGAGATAATAGTTTTCCTTTCCTCAAAATTCACATCTGTTGTTCAAACATTGAGTATAGTCTTGGCATTACCTACATTTTTCACCCACGTGACTAGTGTGATCATATGACATCACCAACACCAGCTGAGGCTCTCATCAGGAAACGGCACAAATTACCACGTTTTGTCTATATTTGTAGATGTCTTCATCAACACTGGAATGTGTAAATGTTTCACTATCACACCCAGAAACTGACTAACATCTTCATTTTTCCCTTCCCTACCAACAGAGACCCTGGCCTTCTCATCTTAGTCCTCAGGGGCCTCTGTGCAGCTCATTAATCTTAATTCCTTCATTGAAGGACATGCATTGACCCAGGAGCAATCCTTTAAAGCCAGGGAGCTGATTGACACATGGTAAGTTATTTACTAGAACAGGAAGCAAAATCTTGAGCTAGTGTGAAGTGGGGGACTGGGGAGGAGTGAAGAGATTGTCTTTCCTTTTTCTTTTTTTTTTCTTTTTTTTTTTTTTTTTTTTTTTTTTTTTTTTTTTTTTTTTTGGTTTTTCGAGACAGGGTTTCTCTGTGTAGCTTTGCGCCTTTCCTGGAGCTTACTTGGTAGCCCAGGCTGGCCGCGAACTCACCGAGATCCACCTGGCTCTGCCTCCCGAGTGCTGGGATTAAAGGCGTGTGCCACCACTGCCCGGCTGTCTTTCCTTTTTCAAAACAGGGTTTCTCTGTGTAACCCTGGCTGTCCTGGAACTCTCTCCGTAGACCAGGCTAAACTGGAACTCAGATCCACCTGCCTCTACCTCCTGGGGGCTGAGATTAAAGGTGTGCACCCACAGCTCTGTGTCTTTCACAAAGAAATTGGCCCCTTCAATCAAGGATCTTGGAAGCGATGTGAATAACCCGAGAAGACCCCAAGAGCTCCCTGAAACTGCTGTCAAGGTCACCCTCCAGCCAAGGCCTCACTGGCTCAGCCTGCCAACATGGAGTTTCTTTTTTCATTTTTTTTGTCCCATGACTAAGAACCACCTTCAGCCTCACTTGCTACTCTGCCATCTTGGTTTTCCCTCTGTGCCCTTCTACTTTGAGGGGGGCAAGTGTGAGTGTGTATATGTTCATATGCTTGTGGATATATGTGTGTGCAGGGGCACGTGTATGGAGGACAGAGGGCAACACTAGCTGTCACTCCCTGGCGTTCTACTTTTTTTTTTTTTTGAAACAGGAACTCACTTTGTAGACCAGGCTGGCCTGGAACTCACAGAGATCCACCTGCCTCTGACTCCCAAATGCTGGGATTAAAGGTGTACATCAACACACTTGATTCCACCTTTTCTTTTTAGTGTTGTTTGTTTGTTTGTTTGAGATAGGGTCTTAGGGCTAGAGAGGTAGCTCAGTGGTTAATAACATTTGCTATGCAATCCTGAGGACCAGAGCTGGGATCCAGCACCCATGTAAAAGTCCCACAAATGCCTGAAACTTCAGCTCTGAGGGATCTAGTGCCCTCTACTGGTCTCTGCACACGCACACAGTCAAGCACATGTATACACTGCTGTGGAACAATCTTTTTGTACACGGAAAATGTTTGTTGCTCTCATTGGTCCAATAAAGGGCTGAATGGCCAATGGTTGGGCAGGTAGAGGTCAGGCAGGGCTTGTGAGACAAAAAGAGAGTGCAGGGATGAAGAAGGCAGAGCCACCAGGAATCACAGAGGAAGCAGGAGATGAACATGCTGTGCTGAAAAAAGGTACTGCCACATGGCAGAGCATAGATAAGAAATAAGGGTTAATTTAAGTTGTAAGAGCTAGTTAGTAGCCGGGCGGTGGTGGCGCACGCCTTTAATCCCAGCACTCGGGAGGCAGAGCCAGGCAGATCTCTGTGAGTTCGAGGCCAGCCTGGGCTACCAAGTGAGTCCCAGGAAAGGCGGAAAGCTACACAGAGAAACCCTGTCTCGAAAAACCAAAAAAAAAAAAAAAAAAGAGCTAGTTAGTAACAAGCCTAAGCTATCAGCTGATCATTTATAATTAATAATAAGTCTGTGTGGTTATTTGGGAACCAGCTGGCAGGACAGAAAAACTCCACCTACAATAGACACACACACACATATATATTTTTAAAAATACTTCTTATTAATGGGTATGAGTTTTTGCCTGCATTATTTCTGTGTACCATGTGTGTGGTACCTGTAGAGGCCAGAAAAGGCTATCAGCTCTTGGAACTGGAGTCCCAGGCAGTTGTGAGCCACCAGGTAGGTGCTAGAAACTGAACCCAAGTCCTCTGCAAGAACAAAAATTGGCCCTAATGACTGAGCCATCTCTCCGCCCCAGACATAAATATAAAAATTGTTTTCTTGATTCCATTAAGAAGTAAAAAGGCCCTCAATTGGTTATCCAATAACAATGGTCAGCCCTGAAATCATGTTACAAAACTTTCAACCAGCTTCTAGAGCCCCATGCTAAGTATAAGCAGATACCCAAGTCACCAGACACTAAAAACAGCATCGAATGTAAAATTCATGTGCACAACCTAACAAAACCCGGCCTCCCCTCTTGCTTCCCCAAGGGGTAATGTCTTTACTTGTCTTCTGTTTGCAATACTGGAGTCTGGTGATTTATAAAAAATAGAGGTTCATTTAGCTCACCATTCTGGAGGCTGGGAAGTCTGCTATCAGGGTACAGGCATCTAATGAAGCCCATTTTCTGTCATACCAGACTTCAGAAGAAGAAAGCTTCACACAGTGGCGCGTGCCTTTAATCCCAGCGCTGAGACAGAATCGAGCAGATTTCTGGTAGTTTCAGGCCAGCCTGATCTACATAGCGAGACTGTCTCAAAGGTGGCGGGGGAGGAAGGGACAGCTGTGACTCACTATGTGACACCCTCGGCTGTATTGTGGCAGCTGAAAATGGACATTACCACTCCTGAGAAGTGGAATTCAGACTGAGATTTTCTTGCACTGTCCTCATACATTTCACACCCAATTCTATAATAATAGAAGAAAACAGGAATTAGCCTCCAGGTAGAATCAGCCAGCTTAGTGAGTGAAACAGACCCAGAATAAGACTTTAAGATTCTGTGGGCAGGGAGGACCCCACAGGCTTCTAGAGAGTATCATAACCTAGAGAGAGAGTGGATCCCATTTCTCTCCCCCCCACACACACTTCCCACTGTGTGTGTGTGTGTGTGTGTGTGTGTGTGTGTGTGTGTGTGTGTGTGTGTGTGTGTGTGGCCTTGCTGGAGGAGGTGTGGCCTTGCTGGAGGAGGTGTGACCTTGCTGGAGGAGGTGTGGCTTCTCTGGAGGAGGTGTGACCTCGCTGGAGGAGGTGTGGCCTCTCTGGAGGAGGTGTGGCCTCTGGAGGAGGTGTGGCCTCACTGGAGGAGGTGTGGCCTCTGGAGGAGGTGTGGCCTCACTGGAGGAGGTGTGGCCTCTGGAGGAGGTGTGGCCTCTCTGGAGGAGGTGTGGCCTCTGGAGGAGGTGTGGCCTCACTGGAGGAGGTGTGGCCTCTCTGGAGGAGGTGTGGCCTCTGGAGGGGGTGTGGCCTCTCGAGGAGGTGTGGCCTTGCTGGAGGGGGTGTGGCCTCTGGAGGAGGTGTGTCACTGGGGGTGGGCTTGAGCACTTAAGGCTCTGCCCTACTTCCAGTTGGCTCTTTCTGCTTCAAACTGGTGGTTGGGATGGAATCACCCAACATCGTGAGTGAAACAGACCCAGGAAAAGAACTATAAGATCCTGTGCATGCTCAGCTCCCTGCTCCTGCATGCCTCACCACCATGACGGACCCTTAACCCTCTGGAACTGAAAGTCAAATAAACTCTTTCTTATATAAGCTGCTTTGGTCATGATGTTCTCAGAGCAACAGAAAAGTAACTAATTAGCCAGAGGTGGTGGCGCACGCCTTTAGTCCCAGCACTTGGGAGTTCCAGGCCAGCCTGGTCTACACATCTAGACCCTGTCTCTAAACAGAACAAACAAAGGTAGAGGACTAATTCAATCCTACCTGGGCCAGTTAACCGGGCACCAAATGCTGCCCTGGCATGCCCAGTTTGCCCAGTAATTTCTGTTCTTTCTCCACTGTTTTCCAGCCCCTCATATTCATATCGACCCCAGCCAGTGATGACCAAGTGTTCCTAATGACAAGTATAAGCTCAGGGACTGACTTTCCACGTTGTCTCAGATGGAGTCTTCGTCTCAGCGTGGGGAGATTGTGCTATGTGGTCTGTCCACTTTGACGGCTCTCGGGCCCCTCCCACCTCCATCGCGTCCTGCAGCCTCATGAGCCAAACCGTGATGCTCTTTCAATTGTGTTTAAAGTCTTTCCCAACTCAGGCAGTTAGGAGGCTGAGTGTCCCGAGTACCAGTTCCTGTGCTGGACCATGACTGGGGCTTCTGTCTGTTTATCTGGATTTTCCCTTCCTCTGTGCTGAGGATTGGACCTGAAGGGTGTCTTCTATCACTTCTACCTCGTTTCCTCCCTCCTCGTTGTCTGGTTCTTTGCCATCTTCCACTTTTCCTTCCAAGTCAAGGCTAGTGCAGCATGTCTCGTTCTCGTTGGCTTACACAGTGCCTTAGCCGCGTGTCTAATGACTCCTGGCCCTCACAGTCTACCTGAGATCCCGTCCCCCTGATGCTACGTTCAGCCACTGTGAAATGTTCTTAGTCCATCAGCAACACTGGGAACATCCCCATACTCCAGGAAGATTTCATCAAGGAGGCATGGCTCTCTGTACACAGGCAAGGTGGCCGCCCTAGGATCCCCACGTACATGTCTCCTCCTTCAGAGGAGCAGCCTTGGTTGCAGGCCTCACCAGGTCTCAGCTTCCCTGGCAACTGCTAACGGATTACATACCATCAGGGAGGGAGGGGCCTCTTGAGCCTCAGGAGCCTCCTGTGCCCTTAAGCCCAGGGAGCCTCACCAACCCTGTTCCCTCCTATAAAGGCGTGTTCCCACTCCCGGAAGAGCCCGGTGCAGGTATCCACAGGTTCTCTGATTTGAACATGGCAACAGCTTTGTCATGCCAGAGGACAGAGTTCCAGAGCATACAAAGTAACCTAGTGCCTGGGGAAAAGCAGACACAGTGTGAGTGTGTACTGAATAGGTGTATATGGTAGAGGAGCAAAGAGTCACACACTGAACTTTCACATGAAGATGAATGCACACGAGGGCCTAGGTGGAACCACTACACACACACACACACACACACACACACACACACACACATCAGATAATCCCCCAAGCTGAACAACAACAGTGCGGCAGGAGGCCCCAGGACTATTGACAGAAGGATAAGCTGAAGGGGCTGAACCAGCCTCTTCTAGAGAACAGGAAGTAGCTGTCTGGGGAGCCCCGGTTTTTTCATCTAAACCACACAGATTTCTAACATGTACCTTTTTACCTTCACAAAACTCACAAATAAAAATAAGCCAGGCCATGGTGGCACACGCCTTTAATCCCAGCACTTGAGAAGTAGAGACAGGTGAATCTCTGACTTCAAGGCCAGCCTGGTCTACAGAGTGAGTTCCAGGGCAGCCAGGGCTACACAGAAGAAGAAAGAGAGACATGCTTTTGAGAGCCATGGAATGTCAGCTGAGTGTGGTGGCTCCCAGCTGTAGTAATAGCAGGTGGGAGCCTGAGGCAGGAGAATCATTGTGAGTTTGAGGCTACATAGTGAGACCCTGTCCAAAAAAAGGAAAGGGAAGGAGAAATATCAGGTCTGGAGCGACGGCTCAGTTGTTCAAAGCGCTGGCTGCCCTCTCAGGGGACCCAGGTTTGGTTCCGAACACCACATGGTGGCTCACAACCATTTGTAACTCCAGTTCCAGGGGACTGCATGTCATTTTCAGGCCTCCACAGATTAGCACATAGTTCACACATATACACACAGGCCAAACAACTGTACCCATGAAATACAATAATAAACAGTTACAGTGTAGGCCTTGCACATAGTAGGCAAAGACTGTATTTATTAAAGGAGTGTGCTACCACCACCCAGCTCTCTCTGTTTCTTTATAAAAAGAAATTTTAAACCAGATGTACACACCTTTACTCCCAGCACTCGGGAAGCAGAGGCAGGTGGATCTCTGTGAGTTCAAGGCCAGCCTGGTCTATACAATGAGTCCCAGGACAGCTATGTAGAGAGACCCTGCCTCAAAAGAACAAAACAAAAGATGTTTGTCAGGGCACGTGCATATAGTTCTAGCACTTGGGAGTCTGAGTCAGGAGGACGTCAAGTCTGAGACCAGCCTGGGCCGCATAGTCTTAATTATCAAAAGAAGCAGGTGGTTGGAAAGAAAACACCTGACAAATAACTTGGAGGCCTTTCAATGATCCATCCTTCATCTTCATGACAAATTGTTTGTAAAGCTGTGGCAATCAAAATATGGACATGATTTTTATGACTTAAAGCAATAGCTATTTTATTCAGCTTTCAATTCAGTGGGTGGGCTGGAAAATTCTGGTCTGTAATTTTTTTTTGCTCCCCTCCCCATCAAGAGGTCTAAGGGCATCCCTTGAACCTGAGCTGGTTATGACTGTCCCTCGATAGCATGTGGTGGAAAGGGTGTCATGGGGCTCTCAAGGCTGGACTGGAGGATAGCAAGCAGTCCTCACCTTGCTCACTGCAAACTCATTGCTGGAGTCTGGAATGCTCACAGGAGAAACACAGGTAAGCTGGGCCTGGTCCACGGGCCTGACTCCCCACCCTCCGGAGAAAGCGGGAGGATCGTAAGTGTGAGGCTGGCCTGGGCTATGTAGTGAGTTCTAGTCCGGTTTGGGACATACGGCCAGACAGTGTATCAGAAAGAGGAGGGAGTGGAGGAAGAGAACAGGGAAAAGAAAGTCACCATAGCCACTGGGCAGCAGCCACACAGCCATCAGGCAGGACCCTTCCCGGCTCTGTGGCCGACAATCAACAGTCGCACCCTTCAGCCGCCCAGGGCACAAGCCGGCTGGGAAGCGGGTTGTCCGTGTGTCGTCGTCGTCGTGTCCGTGTGTCCCCCGTGTCCCCCCCCCCCCCCGCCGCCGTGGCGTTCCTACTCTTGCTCTGGGCTTCAGTGGTTCCAGATGAGGCTGAGGGGGGGAGCAGAGTGCAGTTTTGTCTCTGTACTTTCTAAACTACACTCAAGAACCAAGGAGCATAAAAAACAAACCAACAAAACCCCACCAAGTATTGATTTATGCCATGAAATGTGGGGGTTTTGTTCGGTTTGTTTCTACTTTTGTTTGTTCACAACATCTTTCTGTATAGACTACACAGCCACCGTCTTTAAACACGGTATCCCCCTGCCTCAGCCTATGGAGTGCTGACATTAAAGGCATGCATTGGCGGGTTGGTTTTTGAGATGGATTTCCCTAGGTAGCCCAGGCTATACACAAACTTGCATCCTTCTTGCCTCAGCCTCCCCAGTGCCAGAACTCAGCCACGCACCAGCACACGGGCTTTCTGGTGGGGTTTCGCCCAGTAACAGATAACTGAACTCAATACTGTGGAGAAAGGGTGTAGCTGTGTATTAATATAGAGTAAAGCAGAGGGTCTGTGATGACTGGGATACTAAATCAATCAAAGGTCACTAAGCTAATCATGCAAATGCAATGCACGCACTAGCCACCTACCTGTTCCAATACTGAATATGTATAGATATATAGTTATATAAATTTACATGTACAGGAAATGTATATGTACATAAGTTTCAAGACTATCCAATGAGAAAAACAAAACATCTTTCTCTCTTTCATTTTGATCATTGATGGAGATGCCACAGGAAGAAGACTTAAAGGGATTAAAGGAGCAGACAGGAAATCCTCTGATCAAAAAGAGGCTGGGCATAATGGCACCCACCTACAATCCCAGCACTGTTGAAGAAGAAGCAGGAGAATCACAAGTTCAAGACCAGCCTGGCCTGTGTAGCCAGACCTTGCCTTAAAAGGAAGAAGAGGGGGCCGGAGAGAAGGCTCAGCAGGTGAAGGCACTGGAGGACAAACCTGATGACCTGAGCTCAATAGCCGGACTCTGGGGGGCAGAAGGGGGGCTCAACAGGTTGTCTGACCTCCACGCGTGCACATCACACACACACACGACACACACACACACATCACACACACACACACACACACACACGTGTGAAGAAGTTTTGTTTTGTTAAGAAAAGTCAGAAGGCTGCTATAACTCGTATGGACACTATTAGGTTGGCTGCAGGTGCACTGAGCAGAGATTACAAAACAGGTTACCAGCAGCAAAAAGGCCACAACTATATTTGGAAGAAGGAAGAGACTGACCCAGTGCTTGGGGCTGATGGTGTAACAGCAACAGATGACCAAGAGGAAGCAGGACTTCGCAACTTTCGTCTTGTTTGTCTTTTCAACCAGAAGAAGATAGGATTAAAATGACTTAAGATAGTGGTTAGGGGCCGGGGTCAAAGCCACTGCCAGCACAAGCAAGGCTGATTGCTCCCCAGAAGAAAGAGAAGCAGCAGCAGCAAGCAAACCAACTAACAAAAGAGGAGTTTGTAGTCAAGAGGAAATGGAGTCCTTAAAGGAGGGGTGAGGGCACTAACCCCATCAAAACATTCTAGACCACAGACTTGGACCGGGGCCTCCCTCTAGATCCCGACAGAAGCTGTGTGCAGCCTTGCAACCATTGTAGACAAACTTGGAGAGATTTGAAAAAACAAAAACAGTGAGGATGACGACTGCTGATCTGCCGTGTGCGTATAAACTATCCTAACTGCTTCAGCTGTGAGCTTCTGGTTGCAGTGTCCCTGGTGATCTGTTAGCAGTGCAGTGCGCTGGTAATCTGTTAGCAGTGCAGTGTCCCTGGTGATCTGTCAGCAGCACAGTGCCCCTGGTGATCTGTCAGCAGTGCAGTGTCCCTGGTGATCTGTCAGCAGCACAGTGCCCCTGGTGATCTGTCAGCAGTGCAGTGTCCCTGGTGATCTGTCAGCAGTGCAGTGTCCCTGGTGATCTGTCAGCAGTGCAGTGTCCCTGGTGATCTGTCAGCAGCACAGTGTCCCTGGTGATCTGTCAGCAGCACAGTGTCCCTGGTGATCTGTTAGCAGCACAGTGTCCCTGGGGATCTGTTAGCAGTGCAGTGTCCCTGGTGATCTGTTAGTTAGCAGCACAGTGTCCCTGGTGATCTGTCAGCAGTGCAGTGTCCCTGTTGATCTGTTAGCAGCACAGTGCCCCTGGTGATCTGTTAGTTAGAAACACAGTGTCCCTGGTGATCTGTTAGTTAGCAGTGCAGTGTCCCTGGTGATCTGTTAGCAGTGCAGTGCTCCTGGTGATCTGTTAGCAGTGCAGCGTCCCTGGTGATCTGTCAGCAGTGCAGTGTCCCTGGTGATCTGTCAGCAGTGCAGTGCCCCTGGTGATCTGTCAGCAGTGCAGTGTCCCTGGTGATCTGTCAGCAGCACAGTGTCCCTGGTGATCTGTCAGCAGCACAGTGTCCCTGGTGATCTGTTAGTTAGCAGCACAGTGTCCCTGGGGATCTGTTAGCAGTGCAGTGTCCCTGGTGATCTGTTAGCAGTGCAGTGTCCCTGGTGATCTGTTAGTTAGCAGCACAGTGTCCCTGGGGATCTGTTAGCAGTGCAGTGCCCCCGGTGATCTGTTAGCAGTGCAGTGTCCCTGGTGATCTGTCAGCAGTGCAGTGCCCCTGGGGATCTGTTAGCAGTGCAGTGCCCCTGGGGATCTGTTAGCAGTGCAGTGCCCCTGGGGATCTGTCAGCAGCACAGTGCCCCTGGTGATCTGTTAGCAGTGCAGTGCCCCTGGTGATCTGTTAGCAGTGCAGTGCCCCCGGTGATCTGTCAGCAGTGCAGTGTCCCTGGTGATCTGTTAGCAGTGCAGTGCCCCTGGTGATCTGTTAGCAGTGCAGTGCTCCTGGTGATCTGTCAGCAGCGCAGTGCCCCTGGTGATCTGTCAGCAGTGCAGTGCCCCTGGTGATCTGTTAGCAGTGCAGTGCCCCTGGTGATCTGTCAGCAGCACAGTGTCCCTGGGGATCTGTTAGTTAGCAGTGCAGTGCCCCTGGTGATCTGTTAGCAGTGTACGACAGGAACAGTAGGAAGTTGCATGAGCTGACTGACTTCACTTCCTTTTCCCCTGCATCGCCACAGCGGTTCTCCAGGACTGACGGGAGAACTTTGAGGGCTCCCTTTGCTTTCTGCCTTGATCTCAGGAAGAAATCAAGTCTTCTGGGAAACACAGGTGACATTCGGAAACATGAGCAGGGGCACAGCCGTTTGGTGGCTCCCCGACGGTTTGAACATTAGCCAAGGGTGGTGGTGCCCACCTGGAATCCCAGCACCTGAGAGGCATGGGCAGAGGAGCTGCACCTTCAGAGCTGGCCTGGACTAAGTAGGAGAGTCGGCTTCCAAGCCTACCAAATCAGGTGGGCCTGCTCCACAGGCCTGAACTTCCAGCTGCTCAGGAGGCAAGGCGAGGGAACACAGCTTCAAGGCCAGCCTGGACTCAGGACGATTCAAGAGTATGTTGGGTGACTTATCAGGGCCCAGCCTCAAAACAAAACAGCAAAGATCAGGAGTTCAGAGTCATCCCCAGTGACATGGCGAGTTCAAGACCAGCCTGAGCTACTTGCCTGAAAAATAAATAAATAAATAAATAAGCAAACAAAATCAAAGTCAAAAGTTGCAGCTAAGTAACCGAGCATTGCCTAACATGCATGAGGTTCAAATTTCCAGGACTAGAAAAACAGAAGCAAGAGTAATAATCTGGCAGGGCATGGTCACCCATGCCTTTAATCTCAGCTCTTAGCAGAGGCATAAGAATCTGAGGCCAGCCTGATCTACATAATGAATTCAAGGCTAGCCAGAGTTACTGTAGTGAGGCCTTGTCTCAAAAAAAGAAAAAAATGGATTGTAAACTAAGCTTTATAGAGTCAGCAAAAATATCAACGTAAAGACCTATTTAATTCCTTAATAAAAATAATGAAAAAAAAACCCTCAAAATCAACTTTCCAAACTGAAAGCCAGCCAAAGACTGGCAACAACTTGAGGAATACTTATTTAAGAAGGAAGCTGAAGTGCTGGAGAGATGGCTCAGCAGTTAACAGCACTGGCTGCTCTTCCAGGGGAACCATGTTCGATTCCCAGCACTCACATGGTGGCTCAGAACCATCTGTAATACCAGTTCCAGAAGATTTGATGCCCTCTTCTGGCCTCCTGGGGCACCAGGCATGCATGTAGTGCATAGTCATACATATAGGCAAGATACTCATTCTCATAAAATATATAAATAAATAAAACGTTTGAATAAATAGCTGAATCGTGAATGTTGGTAAAGACCTTTGTGGGGTTTGGTTTTTTTGTTTTTTTTTTTTGTTTTGTTTTGTTTTGTTTTGTTTTTTGACGGGTTTTCATTATGTAGCCCTAGCTGGCTTCCTAAGTGCTGAGATTAAAGGCTTGGGCCACACACCCAGCTACTTTGAGGCTTTTTAAATTGTTCTAATCCTAATCTAGTAGGATTGCAAACTCAAGACCAGCCAGAGCTACACAGCAAACTCCTATCTCAACAACAACAACCACCACCACCAAAAAAACCTAGGCCAGCAAGATGGTTCAGTGGGCAGAAGCATATGTCGCCAAGCCCGATGACTTGAGTTTGATCTCTGTGACCTACATGATGGAAGAGGGGAACTAACTCCTTCTTAGTCATTGCCCTGCCTAGTTTACCACAAGCTAGAGCAATCAGAGAGGAGGGACCTCAGCTGAGAAAATGCCGCCATAAGATTGGGTATAGGCAAGCCTACACTGTAGGACATTTGCTTAGTAGTGATTGATGGGGGGCGGGGGCATTGTGGGTGGAGCCATCCCTGGGCTGGTGGCCCTGGGTTCTATAAGAAAGCAGGCTGAGCAAACCATGAGCAGCCAGTAAGCAGCACTCCTCCAGGGCCTCTGCATCAGCTCCTGACTCCAGGTCCCTCCTGGTTTGAGTCCTGCCTGGGCTTCCTTCAATGGACTGTGATTCAGGATATGTAAGCTGATGATCTGAACTTGTTGATCCCCAGAACCCATGAGCTGGAAAGAATCCACTCTTGAAAGTTTTCCTCTGACTTCCACACACACTTGGTGGCATGTGTACATGCATGCACACACTCACACAATAAAAATACAAACAAACAAGTATTTTTGTTGTTGTTGTTTAGGTTTTTTTTTTCCCCGAGACAGTGTTTCTCTGTGTAACAGCCCTAGCTGTTCTGGAACTAACTCTATAGACCAGGCTGCCCTCACAAAGATCCACCTGCCTCTGCTTCCTGAGTGCTGGGATTAGAGGTATGTGCCACCACCGCCCACTACAATTTTTTTTTAAATATAAAGCTGAATATTGGTCTTAGGGAACACATACACTATTAAGGAAAATATACAGTATTGATTCATTAACAATACTGTATATTTGAACTCATAATTAACAATGACACAATTCATGTCTGAGTGCAACTTAGAAAACTCATGGATTTTCCTCCATAACACACATCTAAGCCTCTGTGAGCTGAGGCAGGCCAGACAGCGCCTCATCACTACAGCTGGGAGCATTTTAAGAAATGTTAGCACCAATGAAGAGCACAGAACGGGGCATTCAATTAAAGTACAAGGGGCTGGAGAGATGGCTCAGCAGTTAAAAGCTGTGGCTGCTCTTCCAAAGGACCTGGGTTCAATTCTCAGCACCCACATAGCAGCTCACAACTGTCTGTGACTCCAATTCCAGGGCATTGATGCCCTTGTACAGACATGCGTACAGGCAAAACACCAATCACTGTTCATAAAATAAAAATAAATAAATTATTTTTCAAAAAGTCACTGATAAGGAAAAAAAAAAGACCACAGCCAAGCGATGGTGGTACACACCTTTAATCCCAGCACCCCAGAGGCAGAGACAGGCAGATCTCCGAGTTCAAAACCAGCCTGGTCTATAGAGTGAGTTCCAGGACAGCCAGGGCAACAACACAAGAGAAGCCCTGTCTCGAAAAACCAAAAAAATGGAAAAAAAAAAAAAAAGACTGCAGAAAACTTGGCACAATGATACTGACCTGCAATTCCAACAGTTGAAGCTGAGGCAGGAGGGTTGCAGTCTGAGCTATAAACTGAGACCTTGTCTTGAAAAGAGAAAAAAAGTCAGGCTTGATATTGCACATCTCCAATCCCAGCACTCAGGAGGTAAAGGCATGTGGGTCTCTGTGAGATTCTAGTCTACATAGTGAGCTCCAGGCCAGCCAAAGCTACTTAGTGAGACCTTGTCTCAAAACAAAACAAGAAGGAGGAGAGGGAGAGGGAGGAGGAAGGGGGAAGGGAGGAGGAGGAAGATGAGGAGGAGGAGAAGAGGAGGAGAAGGAGGAGGAGGAAGAGGAGAAGGAGGAGGAGAAGGAGGAGAAGAAGAGGAGAAGGAAGAGGAGAAGGAGGAGGAGGAGACAGAAAACACTAACCCTGGCTAAACTAAGCTAAAAGAGATGTCAGAACCTATAAACTTTAAAGGGTTCCCACACACACACACCCTTTAAATACTGAGCACACCTGTTCATACCTGTATTCCAAGTACTTGGGAAGCTGAAGCCGAAGGGTCACCCCTAGTTCCAGTCTGGGATACAGTAACCCAAAATGTCAGTCTCAGCAATGTGTAAGGATCCAATCACTGTATCTAAACATAGTGCAGCAACATCTGTGAGCTTGATCTGACAGACTTGAGAGAGAAAAGAGCTGATTCAACAGCAACCGTGAGAGACTTCAATGCTGCAAGAGAACAAAAGACTTGAACAGTGTGCACAAAACAAACTTAAAAGTCACCAGCAGGACGCCCACTCAGTGACAGCAGATGTGCGCAACACCACAGAGATGCTCTCCAGGACAGACCGCATGCTGGGCCACAGAGCTGGTCTCCACAAGTTTTTGAAGGACTGAAGTCATACAAAAAATGTTTTAATCACAAGAACCAAAACCTGAAAATAACAAAAGGGATTTAAGAAATTCAGAAATATGTGAAAATTAAGCAATACGATTCAAGAACTAAAAAGTCCAAGAGAAAAATCACAAAGGTAGTAAAAAAAACACTTCGAGATGATGAAGATGAATATACAACCCCCCACACCCACAGGCCGTGGCGCCAAGTGGGCAGCACACAGCTGGTACTTGGAAGGCAGAGGCAGCAGTTTCCCAGTGGGAGGCCAGGGCCACATGACAAAGATGACATGAATTTCACACTGCTGTTATAAAGGAAGAGGGGGCATCATTCTCCTCTCCAGTTTAGCCAAGGCTCACCTGGCACAGAGCCGCTCAGTGTCCTGTGATTGAATGAGAATGGCCTCATAGGCTCATAGGTTAGAACGTTTGCTTCCCAGCTGGCAGAGGTTTAGGAGAGAGGCGGAGGCGTGGCCTGGCTGGAGAAGGTGTGCCATTGAGGGTGGGCTTTGAGGTTTCAAAAGCCAATAATACCAGGCCTCCACCTGGAGATCAGGCTGCAGCTCCCTGCCAAGACGATAATGGAGACACCCTCTGAACCTGTAATCAAGGCCCCAATTAAATGCTTTCTTTTACAAGGGTTATGCTGGTCATGGTGTGTCTTCACAATAATAAAACAGTGATTAAGACACTCAGTAAATGTATAATTGTGTGTGTGTGTGTGTGTGTGTGTGTGTGTGTGTTTTCTTGAGAAAGAATCTTATTTTATAGCTCAGGTTGGCCTGAAACTTACTATGTAACCCAGGATGGCCCCAGATACTCCATCCTCTTGCCTTAGGCCCCCCCCCAAGGACTAAGTATACGGTGTGCACCACCAGGCTCGGAAGTCGATGCATGCTGTAAGGGCAACTGATTGCTTCTGCAGCTGACAGGAAGTGAACTGGAAGATGCAGAAAGAGAAGAGGTTTTGTAAGAAGTTCAGGAGCTGAAGGTCACCGTCAGTTACATAATAAGTTCAAGACCCTTTCTCAGAAACATCCCAAAAGAGCAAAAGGACCTTCCAGCCTCCACGTATGTAATTATTACTGTGCATTGCCCCACCGACGAGCCTATGACGGACCGTGATGAGCTTCCTGAAGCGAATACCATAAGCAAGGCACGAAAGGATCTCAGGCGGGGCTCGGAAACAGGCATCTGTGGAAGTGAACAAAACACCAGCCAATGCAAGGGAAGGATGCCCCGCTACGCCCAACATCTGAAAAATGGGGTTTTAGCTAGGTATGATGGCACATGCCTATAATCCCAGAATTTAGGAGGTGGAGGCAGGTGGGTCATCCTTGGCTACGTGTGAGTTTGAGGCCAGCCTGGGCTATTTAAGGCCTTTTCTCAGAAAACCAAACACCCACAGTAGGGGGGGTCATTTTCTTTGGCGATATAGTCATTGGTAGACAAAACACTCCTCCCCCACGCCCCTGCAGGTCACTTTAATTAAACTCAGTGGGCAACAAAACAAATAAACCGAAGGCCTGTAAACAGAAGGGACTAGGGGAAAAGCAGCTGGCACTGGGGTGGGGGGGGTTGACTGGGGTGAAAATGATGCAAATACACTGCATACATGCACTGAACTGTCAAAGAGTAACAAACCTAAAAACAAAACTAAACTTTAAAAATAATAAAACGTGGGCTGGAGAGGTGGCCCAGAGGTCAAGAGCACTGACTGTTCTTCCAGGGGACCCAGGTTCAATTCCCAGCACCCACATGGTGGCTCACAACCATTTGTAACTCCAGCCCCAGAGTTCTGACACCTTCACACAGATATACATGCAGGGAAAACACCTAGACATATAAAATAAAAATAAATAATTAAATAATAAAACAATAAAACAAACCCATATTTTTATACTTTCTTTCAGTTCATAGGTCCCCCATATACTAGATGAGTTCTCTACCACTGAGCTACATCCCCAGTCCTAGATTTGTTTGTTATTCATTTGGGGTGTGTGTGTGTGTGTGTGTGTGTGTGTGTGTGTGCATGTGTGTGTGTGTGTGTATATACACATGTGTGTGTGTGCATGTGTGTGTGTGTGTGTATACACGCGTGTGTGCGCACGCACAGGGGTATGCAGGCTGTGCCCCTGCACATTCGTGGAGTCAGAGGACAACTTTGAGGCATCAGTTCTCTTTCCACGTGGGTTCTAGGATCAAGCTCAGGTGTCTGGCATGCACTTCTACACACAGAGCTCTGTCTTACCTTCCATGATGCATTTTAACAACCGTGCAGTCGAGGTTCCCATGCAACAGTTAGTCATAAGGTGCAATGCAGCGCTTGTAATCAGGCTGGAGAGATGGCTGGGTGGTTAAGAACATGTGCGGCCCTTGCAAAGCACCGGAGTTTGATTAGGGCGGGCGGGGTGGGGACGGGGTGGGGGGTGGGGCACACATCTGCCATAACTCTAGCTCCAGGTGAAGCCAATACCTCTGGCCTCCATGGCACTGCACATACCCACACAAAGATACATATTATACACAATTCAAAATAAAATAAGAGGACCGGAATTTGATTCCCAGCACCCACGTCAGGAGGCTGGCAACTTCCTGTGACTCCAGCTTCAGGGGATCCCACGCCCTCTGCTGGCCTCCTCAGGTACCTGCACACATGTGACATTCACTCACACAGACACACACAATATACATACACGTATAAATAATATAAAAAATAAAAATAAACGGTGGCGGTGCTGCAGAGATGGTTCGGAGGCTCAGCACGTGCTGCTCTTGCGGAGGATCTGGGGTTTGTTCCCAGCACCACATAGCTGCTCACAGCCACTGATAACTCCAGTTAGGGGTGTTCCAGAGCCTTCTTCCGACCTTGGGCACCTATGTATGGAACATGCACATACATAGAGACAAAACACTCTGTCTTAGTTACTTTACTATTGCTGTTACAGAACTCAGTGACCAAGGCAACTTATAAAAGCAAGTCCTTCATTTGGGGCTCACGGTTTCAGAGGGTTGGAGTTCAGGGCCATAATGACAGGGAGCATGGCAGCAGGCAGGCAGGCATGGCTCTGGAGAGTGGGTGAGAGCTTACTGCTTGAGACACAACCAGGAGGCAGGGAGGGAGGGAGAGAGGGAGAGGAAGGGAGGGAGGGAGGGGGAGAGGAGAGAGGGAGGAGGGAGGGAGGGAGAGAGAGGAAGGGAAGGAGAGAGAGGGAGGAGACAGGGAGAGAGGGAGGCAGGGAGAGAGAGGGAGGGAGGAAGGAGGGGGGAGGGAGAGAGAGGGAGGGAGAGGGAGGGAGGGAGGGAGGGAGGGAAGGAGGGAGGGACAGAGCGAGGCAAGGGGAGAGGGAGGCAGGGGGAGAGAGAGACAGACTCAGAATACAGTGAGTCTTTTGAAACGTCAGAGCGCACCCCCAGTGACACCGTCCTTCAACATGGACACACCTCCTGATCCTCTCCAACAGTTCCACCCGCTGGGGACCAATTATTAAAATATGAGTCTTGGGTACCCTTCCCTTTCAGATCACCACTCTCCCCATGAGCTGCTGGAGGACACAATTCCCAAGTCCTCTGTTCTCTGTAGTTCAGCGTCTGCTTTTCCCCAGCTACACGGCAGTGTTATCGCCTTCATTCGGCTGATGTGAGGATCGTAGGGATGATGTACAGGAAGGTGACTGGTGGAGACTAGATGTTCAGTCTGCCTTTGTTTGTTTGTTTGTTTGTTTGTTTGTTTGAGACAGGGTCTATGTAGTCCTGACTGTCCTGGAACTCTCTTTGTAGACCAGGCTGTCCTGGAACTCACAGAGATCCTCCTGCCTCGGCCTCCCAAGGGCTGGAATGAAAGAGTGTTTGTCTCCCTGATGGTTTACTTCATTTAAATACTGATCTGTAAAGTAATCCAATCCTTAAAGGAAATTCCATCCTCAGCCACTAGGGGGAGTGCGCAGTGGCACTCCCTTACCCAGAGGGTGGCCGGAGACCACGCCCATCTCTCCAACCTTTCCCTGGCAAGGGAAACCGACTGTGCTCAGGAAAGCGACCCTAAGTGGAACCCCACGATGCTGCTTTCTGAGTCACTGTGTTCTCCTGCGGTGGCAATATGATCTGGCAAAAGTCCCTTGGAGCTCTCCCGACTTCCTGAAGAGCATCCCAGGGGCCTCAGGCTAAGGCCTTCATCAGCCTGGCCTGCCGCCTTAGATTATCCTGGGCCTTCCTTGGATCCTTCCTCTCGCGGCAGCTGCCAGACAAGCCAAGCTCCCACCTATATCCCTTAAACATATATTTTTTTAAATGTTTGTTTGTTTTTCAAGACAAGGTTTCTCTGTGTACCCCTAGCTGTCCTGGAACTACTCTCTAGACCCGGGTGGCCTTGAACTGCCTCTGCCTCACGAGTGCTGGGATTAAACGAGTGAGCCAACACTACCCAGCCAAAAATAAAAATTTTTAAAAGCCATTGTAAAAGGCCTAGCCTCAGAAGGTTCTTGAACCATGTTGTCCAGTGTGAACTCTGTGACGAGGGTCTTTTCTGTGTCGGTGAAGTTCATATGAGAAACACTCAGCACACCAACTACCGAGCACTGGAAATGTACCTGGTGCAACAGAGAAACTGCATTCCTCGAGACAGTGTCTCACTCTGTAGCCCAGGCTCAGACTCTCCATCCTCCTGCCTCAGCCTCCAGAGTGCGGGCTTCACAGGCGTGTGTCACGGCACTCATCAATTCTTTAGCTGAACCCAAGTGGAAGGCGGAGGGTGAGAGCTTCCGGGGCAGAGAATAGATGGGGGGTACGAGGGACAGGAAACTAGCCCCTGTGACCAGCCCCAAAGCGTCGCTGAAGCTGTGAGGCTGGGACCACTTCCCAGGTAAAACGTCAACCAAACAGAGCGAACAGGTCGGGGGGGCAGGGACGGGGCGGGAAGACTGTGAGCTCAGATGACTTCTGGGGGATGGTTGCTGAGCAGTAGGGTTACTCCTGCCGTGATGAAACACCATGACCAAAAGCACGTTGGGGAGGGAGGAAGGGTTTATTCGGCCGCCACTTCCACGTTGTGGGCCATCACTGAAGGAAGTCAGGACAGGAAGTCAAACAGGGCAGGACCCTGGAGGTAGGAGCTGACGCAGAGGCCGTGGAGGAGTGCCACACTGGCCTGCTCCTCATGGCTTGTTCAACCTGCTTCCCTATAGAACCCAGGACCACAGCCCAGGGATGACTCGACCCACCATGGGCTGGGCCCTCCCCCTTTAATCACTAATTAAGAAAATGCCTTACAGGTGACTCTAGCTCGTGTCACGTTGGCATAAACTAGCCAGCACACTGAGTTACTAAAGACTGAAGAGGAAAAAGGAAAAAATAAGTCAATTCTTCAACCCTGCCAGGCCTTGCTGGGAGTTGGGGGGGATGGGAGGAGGGGAGCATCTCAGTGATACTTTATTGTTAACTTCATGACAGTTTAGAGAGGTGAGGACCAGCAACAGCTAACAGCTGACCTGAATGCAGGCTGGAGGAGGGCCCACAGGGTTGTAGAGCCAATGGTCCATTGATTGCTCAGGGGCCAGGGCGGGTCCAAATCCTGTGGGTGCCGCTGCTTACCAAGGTGCCTGGTTCTGGGTGCTGTAACTTCCCTAATCTGGTGACCCATCACCACCCTAGCCTTGCTAAACATAGAGATCCCACCAGACCCCCCAGGTCCAAACTCAGAATTTTGGACTTTAGCGGGATATGATGTTATATGCAGGAGCCCTCTAAGAGGGTGTGGGATCCCCTGGAACTAGACAGCTGTGAACTGCCATGATGCTTCGAACTGAATCCAGTTCCTCAGCAGAAGCAATATTACTTTTAACCTCTGGGCCATCTCTCCGGATTCTCAAATCCAAACTCAAAAATTACATTTTCGTGCTGGAGAGATAGGTTAGCAGTGAAGAGCACGGACTGCTCTTCCAGAGGACCCAGGTTTGATTCCCAGCACCTAGGTCAGGAGGCTCACAACCGCCTGTAACTCCAACTCCAGGGGTTCTGACTTCTCCGGTCTCCGTGGACACCTGCACTCATGTGCAAACACCTACACATCTTACCAGCCCAAATCCAGGGTCTTGTTTTGCTGTTTGATGCCTGTGCCTGTGCCTCTGTGTGTGTGTGTGTGTGTGTGTGTGAGAGAGAGAGAGAGAGAGAGAGACAGAGAGAGAGAGACAGAGAGAAGCTAATAGTATATTTTAATTGATTTAGTCACCCTTTTTTTTTTAACACCTGTCCTTTTTTTTTTTTTTTTTTTTAAGATTTATTTATTTATTATGTATACAGTGTTCTGCCTGCAGGCCAGAAGAGGGCACCAGATCTTGTTACAGACAGTTGGGAGCCACCATGTGGTTGCTGGGAATTGAACTCAGGACCTCTGGAAGAGCAGTCAGTGCTCTTAACCTCTGAGCCATCTCTCCAGCCCCCGATTTAGTCACCCTTATTCACAACTCCAACCCTTTCCCTACTTCTCAAGTGAGGTGGGCTGGGTTTGTCTGTCCTCTGGGCAAATAAGGCAGAGGACATGTACAACAACCAGCCCTCAGAGCACACCTGACCCCAGACTCAGGCCTGCCCCGTCACTCTGGAGTCTGAACTGTGCCTCCACCTACCCCCTTTCAGGTTGTTTCCTCATTATAAAATGAAGAAGATATGCTCCCTCCACAGCACAGGCAGCCCAGCGGATGTGGGCACCTCCTACCAAGCTTGACATCGGAGTTGGATACCGGGACCCACATGGTGGAAAGAGTCAAATGTCCTCTGACCTCCACAAGGGCTCTGTGGCATGCTCATGCCCCCCAAACACAAAATAAATGAATAAGAAAGCATCGTCAGGCACGGTGGCGCACGCCTTTAATCCCAGCACTCAGGTGGCAGAGGCAGGTGGATTTCTGTGAGTTCGAGGCCAGCCTGGTCTACAAAGTGAGTTCCAGGACAGCCAGAGCTACACAGAGAAACCCTGTCTCCAAAAACAAAAACAAACAAACAAAAGGTGTGGAAGCCAGGCATGGTGATGCACGTCTTTAATCCCAGCGCTCGGGAGGTAGATTTCTGTATGTTCCTTATGTCGAGGCCAGCCTGGTCTACATAGTGAGTTCTAAGACAGCCTGGGCTATGCAGACAGACCCTGTTTTTTTTTTTTAAGAAAAAGAAACGGAAGATGGAGATATGCTGGTCCAAGCCTGGAGTCCCTGCACTAAAGAAAGGCAAGAGAGTTCAAGGACAGCTTCCAGCACAGAGGGATTTGGGGGCCGGCCTGCAGTAAGTACTACAGTCTCTAAAACAAAAGAAGGTACGAGGCAGGCCTCCAAAGGTAACCGCAACAGGGTGGGTTCCCTTAGCATCCCTGAGGGCCGCTGGCACAACTCTTCTGGCAGACCAGAGTACCCCAGCGGCCAAGGAAGGGAAGGCCCCGCGCACCTAGGCGGGAAAGCCGGGAGCGCGCCTAGTAGACCACGTGACTCCGCGGGCCCGCGCAGGCTCGCCGGGCAAGCGCGGGGGCGGGGCGCGCGGGGGCGGGGGCGGAGCCTGGCGCGCGGCCCCGCGGGTGACAGGGCGGGCGGGAGGGCGGGGCCGCGGGCGGGGCCGCGGGGGGAGGCGGGAGGAGTGGAGATGGCGGCGGCGGCGGCTCCGGGGGCGGGGGCGGGGAGCCCCGGGAGCCGCTGGGGTCGGCCGGGGGTCCCGGGGAGGTGGAGGTGGTGAAGGGACAGCCATTCGACGTGGGCCCACGCTACACGCAGTTGCAGTACATCGGCGAAGGCGCGTACGGCATGGTCAGGTGAGGGGGCGTCCCGGGGAGGGGGCTGCAGAGGGAGGACAGCAGGTGCGTGCCCGGGACGTGGGGGGGCTCGGGGAGTGTCGCAGGGAGGGATCGTGCAGTGACTTCTGGGGGACCGGGCGCTACTTTCTCCGGGGAGGGGGTTTGGAGCTTTGAAGCCACCTTGTATTGTTAAGGGAGGGGCACCTGGGGGACCCCAGAGAAACAGGGTGGAGCTAGGAGAATTGAGGATTCTTGCGGAAGGGGGGGTGAAGGACCCTTCAGTGGGTAGTGGGAGCCTTGGTTCCCCTGGGGAGGCTGTGTCAGAGAGTTTCAGAAAGAAGAGCAAAGCTCAGGGTGGGGCAAACCTTTGCACCGCTGCCCCTGACAAAGCCAGGCGCCCAAAAGAGGAGGAGGGGGCCGGGGAGTCGGCCTTAATTTCTGGGATACGGGTTTGTTCGTGTGGGAACAGCTCTGTGACCCAGGTACCTCACAGGGAGACCTATCCCTCCTTATCTCTTTTCTCCTGTCCCATTACTGAATCTTGTAGGCTAGATTGGCTTCATCTACATCCCCCACTCAACTCCTTTCCCCTGGACCTGTCTTGGATGGAGAGAGCCCCGCTTGGGAAAGGGGAGGAGGGTCAGGGCATCTAGAATGGAAGAGGGTCCAGGAGAAAGGAAGTCAGTGAGTGGCCACTCTCTTCCTCTGTTTGTGAAGTCACTGAAAGGCTGCTGGCTGGTCCCCAGCTTTTTCCCTGGAGATCCCAGGCCTTCACAGCAGGAAGGAGCCAGCATTGTTTACGACTTGGCCAGAGCCCTCTCCTGCCCTCTCTCTCCCGTCCCTGCCAAGGCCTGGGTGGGGCCGCCAGGCCTGGATTCCCCCTTTGTAAGGCCACATCTCTCTGGCCCTCTCAGCTCTGCTTATGACCACGTGCGCAAGACTAGAGTGGCCATCAAGAAGATCAGCCCCTTCGAGCACCAAACCTACTGCCAGCGCACACTGAGGGAGATCCAGATCTTGCTGCGATTCCGCCATGAGAATGTCATAGGCATCCGAGACATCCTCAGAGCACCCACCCTGGAAGCTATGAGGGATGTGTATCCTTCACCTTCTCACAGCCAGAGCGGGGCTGGGGAGCTTGGGCTTGCCCTCCGTTTTCGCCTTTTGTGCCACCCAGCAGAATAACTTCTTAGCAGAGTCCACAGAGTGGGCCTTAGTTGGATCCCGGTGTTGCAGCCAGCTGGGGTGGCCTTGGACAAGTCCTTTTTGCTCTGTGCCCCGGTAGGGTGCTCTGTGGGGGAAGTGCTGGGCAGAATGACCTCTATGGGCGCTTTGTCTTCTGACATCTGCAGTTCTGTGACATGACCCAGTCTCTGCCCACAGCCCATTCTTGCTTAACAGACTCACGATTCTTTTTTTGGAGACCTCAGACTGGAAGGAAGGCAGGGGAGAAAGCTGGTACTGGGCATGCCTAGTGCTTCGATGGTTCTAATTCAGCCCGCTCACGTCCCTGGGAGATGAGCTGTAGCACTTCCATTTCAAAGAGGAGGAAACTGAGACCCTCGTGTGGGGTTTTGCAGTGTCTTCTGAGAGACAGGGTGCTACTTTCTCCAAGGTGTGTGTGTGTGTGTGTGTGTGTGTGTGTGTGTGTGTGTGTGTGTGTGTAGTCTTTGAAACCACTTTGTATTGTTAAGGGAGGGGCACCTGGGGGGACTCCAGAGTCACAGGGTGGAGCCAAGCCTTTGCTCTCCTGCCCCTGGTCTAGCCAAGGGCCCAAGGGAGGATCGGGTCTGGAGGGTCTGTTTCTGTTTGCTGCTTCCTCTCTGACCCTAGTTGTGTTTCTTGGAGCCTTCCTACTTTCCTGAGAACCCCGCCCTAGTTACCTGTGGACTTGCACCTTGCCCAGGGAAGGCAGTCCAGCTTTTGTTGCCCTTGCTCGATACTGCTTGCCTAGTTCAAATATCTAGTTCATTGTCCACATCTACTTCCTGCTTGGCTCTGGTGTTAGCAGTCAGTAACACCCATGGCCTCTTCCCTACCCACTCCTCCCAACCCCAGGGTTCGTTGGACAGCATCTGCATCTCTAATCACATGACATCTCCATACTCTGGCTTGCTGTGTGACCTGAAGCAGGTCACCACATCTCTAGACTTCCGCACTTATAAAATAGCAGCAGGGTTGGTCCACGTGCGCATGTCTGCATGTGCTTCTTCTCCCTTCTTTTTAAGAGAAAGGATCTCACTGTGTAGCCCTGGCTAGCCTGAAACTCAGCATGTAGACCAGGCTAGCCTTGAACTCATGAGATCCAACTGCCTTTGCCTCCCAAGCACCACCAGGCCCAGCTGACATTGTAGACCAGACTGGCCTTAAACTTCTAGGGAACACTACTCTGGCCCCTGCCTCTCAAGTTCTGAGATTACGAGAGTGAGGTTTGGCACCGAGCTCCCGACTCCTCTTCCATAGACAAGCCAGATGATACTTATTTATGTTTATTTGTTATGCTTTGGGCTTTTTTGTTTGCTTATTTGTTTTTTTGGTTTTTCAAGACGGGATTTCTCTATGTAGCCCTGGCTGTTCTGGAGCTCACTCTGTAGCCCAGGCTGGCCTCGAACTCACAGAGATCTACCTGCCTCTGCCAGGTGGTACACCACCACCACCACCACCCAGCTATTTATGTTTAATCTTCAAGTATAAAGGACTTTTCATTCTCCACCTTCTGGTGTGTGGTCAAGCACTCTGGAGGAGCATGCTGTTGGGAGTGTCTCCTCACTTTTCTGGCTCCAATCATTCCCATAAGGCAGGCATTTATTTTTAAGCAAACAGTTACTGTGTGCCAGATGGTGTTCATGCATTATCTCATTTAACCCACTCAACGGCCACATGGTTCTGCCCATGGAGTAACAACAGCATTTCTTGTTTGCTGAGCATTCTCCATGGAGCATCTCATTCTCACAGCCACCCTTAAAGAAGTTACTCTCCCTGCTTGTCAGGTCAGGAAACTGAGGCATGGACAGGTTAAGAACACAGAGCTGTTGAGGTAGCATGGGGATGTCAGTCACGAGTGGGTTAATTTAGAACTGCTCTTCTTCCGGAGTTCTCCCACTACAATTTCTCAGTGCCCTCATTTGCCCAGGAGGGAAACTGAGGAGGGCCCAGAATAGATGTGCCCTGCACATCATCAGCTCCAGGCTTCGTGAAGCTCATGAGGCCAAGGGGCCCTACCTGGAAGGAATATGTGGCCTACCGGTCAGAACCTGTTTTCCTTAACCAAGTGTCTCCTACTCCCCCCGACCTGGGGGGTCTCTGGAATCGTCCTCAGTTACATCGTTCAGGACCTCATGGAGACAGACCTGTACAAGCTGCTCAAGAGCCAGCAGCTGAGCAACGACCACATCTGCTACTTCCTCTACCAGATCCTTCGGGGCCTCAAGTACATCCACTCAGCCAACGTGCTCCACCGGGACCTGAAGCCCTCCAACCTGCTTATCAACACCACCTGCGACCTTAAGGTCAGAGGCTGCATGCCTGCTGCCCCTTCCCGGGACCCGGGGCAGGACTGGGAGAGGCATCCTTGTTGCATGGCAAACAAGAACAGCTTGGGCAGGGCAGGGCACTTCCTGGACTGTGGACGCCTTGGGCACCTAACTCAGTGACCTGGGTCTGATTCCAGATATGTGACTTTGGCCTGGCCCGGATTGCTGACCCTGAGCACGACCACACTGGCTTTCTGACAGAGTATGTGGCCACACGCTGGTACCGAGCCCCAGAGATCATGCTTAACTCCAAGGTAGGAGAGCTGCCCACTTCTGCAAGGAAGTCCTAGAGCTATCTCTGGGCCTTGGCATAATCCCTCTGGCCCTTGGGCTGTGGCAAGATATAGAGATCAGTTTTCCTAGCCTCTGTTCTCTGCCCTTTGCTTGGTGTTGGATCTAAGTTGGATGTGATGCTTGGCCCAAATACCAGGAAGGGCACTGATAAGCCTGGTCAGGGAGTTCAGCACATTCTCCTCCCCAGGGCTACACCAAATCCATCGACATCTGGTCTGTGGGCTGCATTCTGGCTGAGATGCTCTCCAACCGGCCCATCTTCCCCGGCAAGCACTACCTGGACCAGCTCAACCACATTCTAGGTGAGAGGGCCTGGCTGGCTCAAAGGGATGGGAGTTAGCTTATCAGAGGTGACATTTCTGGAGGGTGAGAATTGGGGTACCACATGTGGAGCCTTCCCAGCCTCTCATGGCATTTCTGTAAGGTGTTCTTTCCCATTTGAAAGATGGCAAAAGCAAGACTAAACCCTACACCTAAGGGAGACTGCAGTCAGGATTTGAACCCAGGACTCCCTGGTCCTCAGCTCTTTGCTCCTGTCACTGCCCCAGTGGGCAGATGAGGAGGTGCCTGCAGGTGGCTAGGCCTGGGTTCCTGTTCTTGTCCTAGCCTGTTCCCAGAAAGAGAACTTGGCATCTCAACAAGATGACTGCTTCGTCCACAGGTATCTTGGGCTCCCCATCCCAGGAGGACCTTAACTGTATCATCAACATGAAGGCCCGAAACTACCTGCAGTCTCTGCCCTCTAAAACCAAGGTGGCGTGGGCCAAGCTTTTCCCCAAATCCGACTCCAAAGGTGAGTGAGACAGAGGACTGGGGGTAGGCTAAAACCCAGCAGCAAAGACGGGCGTGTGACCCGAATGCCGGCCTCAGTAAATGGGCCCCTAGGACGGACAGGTGACGCCCGTGGGAGTCCTACAGCCTTCTCTTGACCGCTGCCCATCTTGCCTTAGCACTTGACCTGCTGGACCGGATGTTAACCTTCAACCCCAACAAGCGCATCACGGTGGAGGAAGCCCTGGCTCACCCGTACCTGGAGCAGTACTATGACCCGACAGACGAGGTGGGCTGGCCGCCGGTGCCGGGAGGGGGGTCGGTAGCCCCGGCGCCTGGCCTGTGCCTCACTGTCTTTGCCCCCTAGCCGGTGGCCGAGGAACCCTTCACCTTTGACATGGAGCTGGATGACCTCCCTAAGGAGCGGCTGAAGGAACTGATCTTCCAAGAGACAGCCCGCTTCCAGCCAGGGGCTCCAGAGGCCCCCTAACAACAACAGGCATCCCTGTCCCCCGGGACCTGGTGAGCGGCTCACATTGCCCTTGCACAGCCACACCCTGGTCAGAGGCTGCCCAGCCCGGGGACCTCGTCATCCGCACAGGTAGCAACAGAAGGGCCCGGGCCTGCTGGTCATGTGTGGCCCATCCGGTCCTTTGTAGATCACTTAGGTCCTAGCCCCGCCCATCTCCTGCCACCAGCATCCACTGGAGACCCCCAAAGGTGAGGGATCCTCCCGCTGTGAGGAGCCACCCCAGGCCTTAGGGGCAGAGAGGAGCCTGCCATCACAGTGGCGTGTGGTGGTGGCTGCTGTCATTGGCTGCAGAGAAGGAAGCCAAGACCCACAGGCAGACCAAAGGCACTGGTGTCAGGGCTCTGTGGGGTCTTCCCAGCTGACAGTTCCCTCTCCCTTTCTTCCTTCAGGTCCTGCTCCTCCCTGCTCCTTCTCTGCAGATTGTTAGAAAATGAACTTTGCTCAACCCGGACCCCGGCAGCCCAGGCTGGACCAAGGGTGGGCCTCGCCACCTTCTTTCACTTTGCTGGGGTCTGCTGCTTCAGGCAGGCTCCTCTCACCCCAACCCCCAGCCCCACCTCCCCGGGGCCTGAGTGGTGAGGTGGCCCCAGAGCTGATCTCGGCTGCTCTGCCTTTATCTACCCCTGCTCGCCCTGGCTCTGGCCGACCATTCTGGAATGGCAGGGCTGTGCTGCCCTGGACCTGTGCTATGGAGGGGTGGGGGGCACTGAGTAGAGGCTCAGGCTAAGCTCTGCCTACTCATCCGGTTGGAACCCCACCCTGTTTTCCCCGAAGGAACATTCCTAAGTCTCAAGGGCTAGTTTCCCTGAGGAGCCAGGCCAGGCCAAACCCTCTCCCTCTCAAAGCTGCCACATGTAACACCCTTGCTGCTTCTGTGTGTGGGTTATTGGAAGTGGGGCTGGGGCCCATGGACAGCTGGCGCCCCTCCCCACCGCCCTGTGCCTGTATCTAATATATAAATATAGAGATGTGTATATGGCTAGCCCCGCCTCTGTCTGTGTGTGCCGACGAGACCCCCAGCGTGCCGTTCCCACGACCGACCCCTGCCTCCAGCTGTGCCTCCAGCTGTGGCCCTCCGCGGCCCCTGTAGTCTTTGGCTCCAGCTGGCCGGGGATGAGGATGGGGTAAAAGGAATTCCAGTCTCCTGGAAAGGGGGTCAGTTTTCCTTCAGTCACTGTCTTCCCTGACAGCTTCCTGTTTAACCGGCTGGGGTGATCTGTTGTGACTCAGGGCACCCTCCATCCCCAAATTCCTGGGAAGTGGCAAAGGCAGTTACAGATCCTGGCCACAAGCACCCATGGGAGACAGAAAGGTCTAAACAATGGTGACCCCACACACACACACCCACACACCTACACACAGAGTCAAGAACAGAAGGGGGTGTTGGGATCGTGAAAAGTCGGTGGACATGAAGCCCGGGGCTGCCTGCCTGGGTTCCTGTGCCTGCCCCAGCTCTGCAGTCTGGCCGAGTGCCAGGAGGACGGCGGCAGGCTCAGCAGGTCCCGGGCGTGGTACTGCCCAGCAGTGGAGCCAGCCTACACTGGCGCGGCAGGCAGGCAGGCGCGGCAGAGCCCCGCGGGACTGGGAGGCTGCACTTGTGGCAGACACCTGCCGAGGGGTGAGGCTATGGTCCCCGTCCTGTACCTCCTCCTGCCCACCCTGGGCTGCTATGTCGCGCTCTCCATCTTCTTCCTGCGCCGACCCCACCTGCTGCACGCAACCAGGGCTCCGGCCTTCCCCATCCGCCTGGCTGCCCACCGCGGAGGTGAGCTGAGTCAGGGAGGCGGGAGGGCTTGGCAGCAGCCACTTGGGGGGTGGAGTGAGCCTGAGAAGACAGGTGCCCCAGTGGGCAGCCCAGAGTGGAGGTACAAGGGGTGAGGGAACGGTAAAGACGGGTAAGGGGAGTCACGGGGGCCTGGAGGGCACGCGATGGAGAAGGAGAGGCCAGCTCAACCTGGCTGATGGGAAGAGAGGAAACCTGAAGCCAGTGGAAGCCATCAGGAAGAGAGGGAGGCAGGAAGGTCAGGCCAGGCCCCAGGGTCCCACCCAAACTGCCTCCCACAGGGTCTGGAGAGCGGCTGGAGAATACCATGGAGGCCATAGAGAAGTAAGCCCGACATGTGAGGTTGTGGGGTGAGCCCTGCAGGGCAGCCAAGGGCGCTATTTACTCACTTCCTAATTTGGGTGTCTGGAAGCCCCTGGAATTATGCAGGTGGGGTCACAGGTCCCACCATAAATTCTGTCCCAGGATCTCCCCTCCACTACATGCCCCGGTCCTTCCCTGGTCCTCTTCCCCCACCGACCTTTGCTCCCGTAGTTCCATGGCCCAGCGAGCAGATCTCCTGGAACTTGACTGCCAGCTCACACGGGATGGCGTGGTGGTAGTATCCCACGACAAGAACCTGTCCCGCCAGTCAGGCCTAAATAAGGATGTGAACAGCCTGGATTTTAAGGTGAGCTTTGCAGCCTCTCATACTGAGAGTTGACATGCTTGCACACGTGGGTCCTGATGACATTTGCTCCCCACAGGAACTGCCCCTCTACAAGAAAGAACTGGAGATCTATTTCTCACCAGGTAGGATGTGTACAGCCAGGCTCGAACTGCTTAGCCATCTTCTCACATACTCTCCCTACCCCCCCACCCCCCCACCCCCGCTCTAGCTCAGCTTTCCCACTCTGACCCCAGTTTTTGTGACCTGACTCCCAGGCCAATTTGCCCACGGGTCAGATCGACACATGATACGACTGGAGGACGTATTCCAGAAATTTCCAAGGTTGCCCATGAGTGTGGAGATCAAAGAAAAAAATGAAGAGCTCATTCACAAGGTGGTACTGAAGCCAGGCAGGTGAGGGCAGGCCCAAGAGGGGAGGCCTGGCTTCCCTCACCCCCCCTCGTTCCCGTCCTAGGTAGCCAACCTGGCTAGGAGCTTTGACCGCAGCGACATTACCATCTGGGCTTCAGAGAAGAACTCAGTCATGAAGAAGTGCAAGGCTGCCGTGAGTCCCTCGTTCTCTGCTATGGGGCCAGAAGCCACCCCAGCCCGGGGAGTCCGTGCTAGGGGGCCCTGCTTTGAGCACAGTCCCCAGTGTGGGGTTTGGAGCAGCAGGACCATGCGTGTGGCCATGTGCACTGCGGAGGTTGTCGCCATGAGGCCAGCGCTAGGGACCCCCCAGTGCCGGCTGTGTTGGTCAGTTAGTTGTTACTGTAACAGAACTTCAGGAAGCAACTCATGGCTCCTGGTTTCAGAGATTTTGACCCATAGCCACTTTGGCCCAATTGCTAGGGGTAGAGAGCATGAGAAACAGAGCCACTCAGTAGTGACGCTGAAGGGTGAAGACGATGCCTGGGCTGGCTTCTTCCTTTTTCCCCCTTCTGCTTTATCCAGACTCCTAGCCCACAGAGATGGTGCTGCCCGCACTCAGGGTGGGTTTCTTCCCTCCCTTAGCTAATTCTGTGGAAACATCCTCGGACATGGCCACAGCTGTGTGTCACCAAACTCCAGGGTACTGTTACTATGGTTTTGTTTTGTTTTGTTTGAGGCAGGGTTTCTCTGTGTAGCTTTGGAGCCTGTCCTGCAACTCACTCTGTAGACCAGGCTGGCCTCAAACTCACAGAGATCCGCCTGCCTCTGCCTCCCGAGTGCTGGGATTAAAGGCGTGGGCCACCACTGCCCGGCGGTGCCACTTCTTAATCAAGTGGACAGGATTAACCATTACACTGTTCAAGTGTGACTTTGGTGTCCAGCCCTGACGCCGTGGGCCCATACCAACTCTCTGCTGTCCCAGGCATGATGGGTCTGCTTCTCACTTCTCCCCTCGCCACCAGAACCCTGACATGCCGATGGCCTTCACCATACTGAGATCAATCTGGATACTGCTGCTCTACTACCTGGGGCTGCTACCTTTTGTCTCCATCCCTGAGAAGTTTTTCTTCTGCTTCCTGCCCACCATCATCAACAGGTATCAGTGGTGAGATAAGGCTTGGAAACACCCAGCTCAGGCAACGTTGCCCAGGATCCCCAGTTCCCTAGTTCCCTCAGCGTCACCAAGATTCTTTTTTTTTTTTTTTTTTTGGTTTTTCGAGACAGGGTTTCTCTGTGTAGCTTTGCGCCCTTCCTGGAACTCACTTGGTAGCCCAGGCTGGCCTCGAACTCACAGAGATCCGCCTGCCTCTGCCTCCCGAGTGCTGGGATTAAAGGCGTGCGCCACCACTGCCGGGCTACCAAGATTCTTTAAATATTTTTTTTTTTTTTTTTACTGTGCGTGTGTGTATGTGCCTACCTCATGTGTGCAGGGATAGAGTCCAGAAGAGGGTCAGATCCCCCGGAACTGGAGTTACAGGTGGCTGTGAACAACCAACATGAGTACTTAGAACCAAATTCAGGTCCTCCGAATGAATAGCAAGCACTCTTAACGGCTGAGTCGGCTCTCCAACCCCATGGCCCTTTATAGATTTGGTTTGGTTTTGTTTTCTTGAGACAGCGTTTCATGTGTCTTGAGCCTGGAACTAAGCAGCTGAGGAAGACACTGAATTTTTAATCCTCCTGCCTCCACTTCACTAGTGCTGCAATTATAGGCATACACCACCACACCTGCCTGGTTCTAGTCAGTGCTAGACACGGTGTATGCTGGGGAACAACTACCAGCCGAGTCACATCCTGGTTTGTTTTTAATTTGTTATAGGTGTATGTGTGTGTGTGTGTGTGTGCGCGCGCGCTATGGTATGTATTTGGAGGCCAGAGACAACCCTCTTTCTGCCTTTATATAAGCTCCAGAGACTGGACTCAGGTTACCTAGGCTTTCATGGCAAGGGCCTTTAGCCACTAAGCAAATGTTTCTCAACCTGTGGGTCGAGACCTCTGGGGATAGAAGGACCCTTTCACAGGGGTCGCCTAAGAGCATCAGAAAACAGCTATTTACATTATGATTCATAACAGTAGCAAGATTACAGTTAGGAAGTAGCAATGAAAATGTTGGGGGTCCCCACAACACGAGGAAGTGTATTAAAGGGTCGCAGCATTAGGTAGGTTGTGAACCACTGCACTAAGCCATCAAGATCTTGTTTTTTTTGAAACGAAGGTTTCACTATAGTCCAGGTTGACCTCAAATTCTCAATCCTCCTGCTTCAGCCTCCCTAGTGCTGGGATCACGGCCCTGCACCACTGTAGTTCCTGCCTGGCATTCATGAACACTAAGGGGTCTGTGACGCCCTGACTTGCAGGCAAACACCTTATCAGTAAGCAGTTTTCGGAGGAATTCATTCAGTACCTTGATGGGAAACCTCTCTGGTCAGTGGAGTTGTAGTAGTGTGTAATAATGTGGGTAGGTCAGTCTAGGAAATACAACTGACGACCTGGGTCAGGCCCTCTGGGCTGACGGCGTGGCTTTCTCATTCTCAAGAGGTTGGGTCGGTCCACCCTCCAGCAGAGCTGTTAACAGAGTGACCTTGGGAGGAAGAATTAGGAACTAGGTACTTCCTTAGCTGGGGCCTGCCTCCTCCCTTGCCTTTCTGACAACTTCTCCAGGCCTCTCCCCAAAGCTCTGGTTCAGCTATGTGGTTCTCAGGAAGGCTGGCTAGCCCCACAGCCCCTTTCCAAAGCTGTGTTTGCAGTGTTTTACACAGGGTTAAAGGTTTTCACAGACCGGGGGGTATTTGACCATTACCTCACAGTGCCCCCTCCCGGAAGGGTAAAGTCATGACCCCCCACACATTAGTATCAGATATGCAGAGAGTTTCTGTGACTTGCCCAAGGTCACACAGCTGGAAATATGGAGCCCAGGCAAACTCCAGAGTCTGACCTAGGACACTGCTCTAAAATCATCCCGGAAGTGAGGTAAGTTGTGACAAGTAGCCAGCCTATTGAGCAGTGTCTCATTTGAAGACCCTTCCACATTTGGGCATTGCGTCACACACCTGTAATCCCAGCACTCATGAGGCCAAGGCCAGAGGGTTGCAAGTTCCAGACTGGTCTTTAAAAATCCACCCAGACTCAACCAGGAGGACCCCTGTGATGTCCAGTTCTGGAGCCAAGCCGGTCCCAGGGCCATCACTGATGTGCTTTAGATCTCCCACTGTCTAAGACTCAGTTCCCTGTCCTTAAGATAGGAAAGGGGGCACACACTTTCAATCCAGCACTCGGGAGGCCAGCCTGGGCTACGGAGCGAGATCCAGGACAGCCACCAAAGCTACACAGAGAAACCCTATCTCGAAAAACCAAAAAGAAAAAAAGACAGGGAAGAGACAAGCTCTTAAACCAACCACTCCAGGACACAGTAGGCTCTCACTGTGGGCAGCTTCAAAGTTTCTTCAGGCCAGGCCAGGGTAACATTGGTCAAAGAGTCCGTACCACTCCACCCCTGTGACAGGGAGGGGGTGGGGGGTGGGAGTCGGGGGGAGGAGTGAGGGATGACATGGAGGGGCCACACCAAGGAGCTGACCCTGCCGCTTCTCCACAGGACTTACTTCCCATTTTCCTCTGGATGGATGAATCGACTCTCAGCTGCGGTTACAAAATGGTGAGGTGGGCAGGGCTGCTGGGTGGAGGGTCCACACGGGGACCTGCCGCCGCCCTTCTCCTCTGTCCCTCTCACCCCTGTATCATCACCCTTGCCATCCCCATCCTTCCTCCCAGGTTCATCATGAGGAAAAGCCTGATCCGACATTTGCAGGACCGAGGGATACAGGTGAGGACTCAACCACTCCCCACCCCCCCCAGCAAGGAGCTGGTTCCCAGTCTATACAGTTTCCACCATTCTGTGCCACAAGGTGGATCATTTGGGCAGGATCTCACCCGAGTCTCAGTTTCTTCGCCTATAGAATGCAGAAAATGGAGCTGGGCGGTGGTGGCGCACGCCTTTAATCCCAGCACTCGGGAGGCAGAGGCAGGCGGATGGATCTCTGTGAGTTCGAGGCCAGCCTGGTCCACAGAGCTAGTTCTAGGACAGCCAGGTCTACACAGAGAAACCCAGTCTTGAAACACACACACACACACACACACACACACACACACACACACACCCCAAATGCAGAGAATGGTATCAGTAGCTCTTTTGAATGTGTACCTGGTACTTAATCAGGGACTGATAAGCATCCACCACTGGTCATGATGCTGGAGCCTGCTGAGAAGGTGCTGGGAACTACCCTGTTGCTCTGCCTTGATCAGTGGTCTATGGGAGCAGCGAAGGCATCTTGGTTTGGGTTTGGGTGGACTTGTTTGTTTGGTTTTATGTGTAATAAGTGTTTTGCCTGCATATCTATCTGGCCTGGCACTGAGGCTGGAAGATGGCATCAGATCCCTGGAAGCCGGAGTCACAGACAGTTGTGAGCTGCCAGGTGGACACTGGGATCAAATCTGGCTCCTCTGCAAGAGCAGTAAGTGCTCTGAACTACGGAACCATTTCACTGGCCTCCTTTTTGTTGGTTTTTTTTTTTTTTTTTTTTTGAGGCAGGGTCTCACCATATAACTCTTGATATGTAGACCAAGCTGGCCTCAGACTCACAGAGATCCACCTGTCTCTGTCTCTTGAGTGCTGGGATTAAAGGCATGCGCCACCCTGCCTGGCCATGGTTTTGTTTTGTTGGCTTGTTTTCATTTTTTTATTGTTTTATTTTATGCATATGGGTGTTTTGCATACATGTGTATCTGTGTACCTCATGTGTGCCTGGTACCCAAAGAGGCCAGAAGAGGGCATCAGATCCCCTGGAAATGTAGTTACAAATGGCTGTGAGCCACCATGTGGGTGCTGGGAATCCAAGCAAGGTCCTCTGGAAGAGCAACTAGTGATCTTAACCACTGAGCTATCTGGTCTTTTATGTAGACCAGGCTGGCCTCACTCATGGCAATCCTCTTGCCCCTGCCTCCCTAATGGTGGAGTTGCAGGCATAAACCACTGTGCCTGGCTTTGGACATTAAGTCAGCAAGCCTCACTGAGATGGTTCCACACATTCACCTGGGATGAGAGCGTTCTATCAAACATGGGGGGGGGGAGCCTGTCAACCCCAGGTGGGATGTGATGTCACAGCTAAGGACAGGAGCCAGTATTATGGGCCACAGACAGAGGGAGGTGGGGTCAGTTGGAAGAAGGGTGAGGGGAAGACAGCTCTTGGGGAGAAGAAGGACATCACAGGCAGGCATCTAGAGGGTTAAAGCTTGGAGGACACAAGGCTGGGCTCCGAGGGACTGAGTGGGTTCCTGTGGCTAAGGGCGGGGAGGTCAGTTAGACCCACTGGCCTCATGTCTAACAGGACCACGATCCTCAGCGCCCAGGGCGGGAAGCTTTTGAAGGTCTGCCGTAGGAAACATGACCCAGATAAACTCATACAGTAAGACTCACTTGGTCTACAACATGGCGACCGTGTGATGATGGGACAGGAGAGTGACATTAAGAGCCTGATGCGGCCATGAACAGGAGTCAAACTTGAGTGACCACAGTGGGAACAGACGGAACAGTTAACTCCCAGAGAGGAGCTTGGGCCACTGCCTGTATGGATGAGGCAGGAGGAGAAGAGCTGTTCCTTACCAGCCCCCTCTCACCTCTGACCTCCACGTGTTTAAAGTCGGGACCCTTGCCTGTGAAACTAAGACATCTAGAGACCATGTCAAGTCAACCAGCTGCAGGGGCTCACACACATAGTCCCTGGGACACAGAGGCAAGAGGATGGTTTGTTCTAGACCAGCTTGGGCTAAATAATGCTCCCTGCCTCAAAAGAACAAAACAAAGATGAACAGGGAAGGCACTATGGGGTTCCGTGGCTAAAGGCTTCGGCTGTCAAACCTGATGACCTGAGTTTGACCCGGAACTCCTAGGAGCTGTCCTCTGACCCGCACACCTGGTGTGGTGTGCACCCACCCCCACATAAATAAACATCATCAAATTGTTTTAAATTCAAAACCTATGGCTGGGTTGGTAGAGCGCTTGCCTGGCAGCCACAAAGCCCTGGGTTCGGTCCCCAGCACAGGGAAAGAAAAGGGACTGGAGAGATGGCTCCTCAGTTGAGAATACCTGCTGCTCTCCTAGAGGACCCAAGTTTGGTTCCCAGCACCCATAATCACTGGCTTACAACCCCGTGTAACTTCAGTTCCAGGGGACGAGATGCCCTCTTCTGACCTGTGTTGGTACATAGACATACATGTAGACAAGACACTCATACCTATAAAATAAATAAGTAAACCTTTAAAAAAAATTAAATAAATACAAATAATTGCATAAAAAGAACAACAACAGGAAGCAAAACAAAATAAAAAAACAACAGGAATAGTGGTACATACCTGCAACCTGAGCACTAGGGACATGGAAGGAGAGGACAGAGGTTCAAGGTCATCACCAGCGACATAGAGAGTTTGAGGCTAGCTTGGCTAAAGAGGCCCTAACGGAGAGAAGAGATGAGAACATAGGAAACGGTAAAATAATTAGTAATGGGCTGTTTAGTATTTAACTTAAAACACATATTACATTTACGTGTGTGTGTGTGTGTGTGTGTGTGTGTGTGTGTGTGTGTGTGTGTGTGTACATGTGGGGGGAGGCACATCCCACAGTGTGCATGGAGAGGTCAGAGAGTAAGTTCCAGGAATCAGTTCTTTCCTCCCACCATTGGCTCATGGGGACCAGTCTCAGGTCTTCAGGTGTTCACTGAGTCATTTCACTGGCCCTGGCTTGTGGTATTTGTTTTGCTTTGCAGCACTAGGGATCAAACCCAGGGCTTTGCACATGGCAGGCCAGTGTTATACCATTGAGCAACTCAGTTCTTTGATTATTTGTTTGTGACACGTCTCATAGCCCAGGCTGGCCCTTGAACTCCCTACATAGCAGAGGGTATCCTTGAACTCCCTTTCCTCCGTCTCTTGCCTCTCAGTGCTATAAAAACAAGCATGCACCACCACACCCCAATTTCATTTTGTTTATTTATTTGTTTTTTGGTTTTTCAAGACAGGGTTTCTCTATGTAGTCCTGGCTATCCTAGAACTCACTCTGTAGACCAAGCTGGCCTGGAACTCACAGAAATCCGCCTGCCTCTGCCTCCCAAGTGCTGGGATTAGAGTCCTGCACCACCACCGGCTTTTACCTTTGTTTTAAATAGGCTTGCTTTTTTTTGTTTTTGTTTTTGTTTTTGTTTTTGTTTTTTGAGACAGGGTTTCTCTGTGTAGTTTTGGTGCCTATCCTGGATCTCGCTCTGTAGACCAGACTGGTCTCAAACTCACATAGATCCACCTGCCTCTGCCTCCTGAGTGCTGGGATTAAAGGTGTATGCCACCACCATCCATTAATAATAGCTATGTTTAATAACCAGTTTGAAAGTCCCTAAAAAGGAACCATCAGCTCCAGCTCACCATTGCTGGGACATCTGCTATAGAATAATCCCCTTGTACACTGTAAAGATTTGTCACTCGAACTGGTTTAATAAAATGTTGACTGGCCAGTAGCCAGGCAGGAAGTATAGGTGGGGCAACCAAACTAAGAATTCTGGGAAGAGGAAGGGCAGAGTCAGGAGTCACCAGCCAGATGCAGAGGAGGCAAGATGAGAATGTTGTACTGAGAAGTACCAAGCCACATGGCTAAACATAAGTAAGAATTATGGGTTAATCTAAGTGTAAGAGCTAGTTAGTAAAAAGCCTGAGCTACCGGCCAAGCAGTTATAATTAATATTAAGCCTCCAAGTCAATTATTTGGGAAATGGTTGCCAGGTATTTGGGAGTTGCTGGTGGGACAGAAACTTCCATTTACAGAGAGGTCTGTGCAGAAGAACAGGGTGCCACCTCCTGGAAGTTAAAGGAAGCTTTGGGCAGATTTGGAAACTAACCTGGTCCTTCTTTCCTGCTCAGGTGCTATTTTGGTGCCTTAATGAAGAATCGGATTTTGAAGTGGCCTTCAACCTGGGGGCTAATGGTGTCATGACTGATTTCCCCACGGCCCTGAGACACTACCTAGACAAGAAGGAACCACGGGCCCCTGCCTCCTCAGTCTGAGGCCCTGTCCTCTCTTTTTAAGAAAAATAAATATTTTCTTGTCAGCACATAGTTCATGGATCGGGGAGTTGGAGGGTCAATCCTGAAGACTCTGAAGATGGAAATGGAACTCAGTGGTGTAGTGTGCTTGCACACCACGAACGTGGCTCTGGGTTTAATACATACTGCGTGAGAGGGCACACATCTTAGGGGAGAGCAAGAAAACCTGGGATGAGCTGGGTCTGGTGATGAACATCTTTAACCTCAGCCCTTAAGAGGCAGGGCAGGTGGACCTCTGAGTTAGATGCCAAGGCTACAAAATGAGACCCCCCCCCCAAATTCTGGGGGCCTAATTAGGCTGGCCCACTTGTTCCACTACATTCCAGACCCAGCAGGGGCACCACACCCTGTGCCAGCGTGGCCTCCACTCTGTAGTAGCTAACCCAGGCCCCACTCTAGAGTCCATAGATGAGTGGTTTTCCTGAAGCCATTAAAAGACCCAGGCACACAACAAAGGACTTGATTTCCCTCACGCTGCTGATTTTGGCCTTACACACTGAGCTGCAGCAGGCAGGCATGGGTGAGCTCACAGGCTCCCCCACTGTACCGACTGTCCACTTTCTGATCTCCAACACTGGGGCCTACCTCATTTAATAGATATTCCCAATGCAGTAATTTTCAGGCCTGATGGGTACTGGGACTCTGCAGTGAACACAAGTCTGTGTATGCAGACACACGTTTAAACAGACATTTCCACTGGGGTCAGATCTACAGTAACCTGGAGGCCAGGCGTACCAGAGGATGCCCGGGAGCAGAGGATGCCCAGGAGCAGATGATGCCCAGCAGTAGAGACTGAGTCCTCCTAAAGCTTTGGTTCCTGGGAGTCTACTAGCAAAAGGGCAACCGTTAGCTCTTCCCTTCTAAGAGTCTGTTCCACGTGCTTGGGAAAAGTGAGAATTTCAACTTTGACTCTTACCATCGGGATAATCTCTGGAGAGGATCTCTTCTCCAAACCTCAGAACCTGGTCAAACGGAGAAACTACGGGACTGTGGGGCAGGGTGACCAGACTGGCCAGTGGATAAACGAAGACAATGACGACTGTTTCTCGGGAGGGTGCGTATAGACGCCTACTAACCCCACGTCGTCGGGTTAGAATCCTTGTCTCTTCGAGCGCCGGGGGTAGTTAAAAGCGAAATCAGGCCCGGGGCACCGACCGGCCTCCGGGCTAGGCTGCGGGTCGCAGCCGCATTTCCGGGCGAGCAGGCGAAGCCGAAGCCGGGAGCAGGGGGAAGGGCAGCCCTGCCTGCGCTGGCCGCCGTATGACGCGCCCCCTCATTTGCATGCGGCGCTCGGATTGGCCACGGCGGCCGCCGGGACAGGAGGCCGGCCCCCTCCCCCTCCCGCCGCAGCCGCGGCAGCAGCTGGTCTCGGTGTAAACAAGTCGAGGCGGCTGCGAACCGGGCCGGGGGGGACGGCGCCCATCAGGAGCGCCCCCCACTCCCAGGCCAGGCTACCCCGCGGACCGGGCCCCCCACGCGCCCAGGCGAGGTGAGGCCTGCCCCGGCGTCGCTGCGCGTCGCCCCCGCCCCGCAAGCGAGGACTGCCCCTTCCCCCGCGCGCGCCCCCATCCCCTCGCCCCAGGTGAGCCCTGGGGTCTCAGGTAAGGCTTGGCGACGCAGGTAAGATCCCCTCGGCGGAGACGAGGCTCGGCGCCTCCAGGTAAAAGCCCCTCCTCTTCCTAGGGGACCCTCCTCCTTTGGGGAGGCCTTCTGTCTCCAGGTGAGAGACCCTTTCCCCCAAGAGAACTCCATGTACCCCACATTTGTCCTGCCCCTCGTCCAAATAGGGCCCCAAGGACCAGTCAGTTCCTTACCCACCCACCCCAATACTCCCTCAAAACTGAAAACTGGCAGCCCATCCACTCTGAAGCCCCTTCTTCCCGTTTCAGATGCCAGCTCAGCAGGGGTGAGGCCAGAAGCAGGTGGGTGACTCACCTGGTGCTCCTCCTAGCCTCAGTTTACCCGCTGATGCAACCTGAGGCCTCCTCAGTGAGTCAAAACTGAGATGACTCTGGTCCCTGGTGAGACTCCTGGCTCCAGGGACAGGAGAGAGCAGCCAAGTGTGACAGAGTCCCCATAGTTCTGGGCTTGCCTGCATACGTGTGGCCTTGGTCCTGACAGTCCACCTCTCCTCCCTGGCAGGCACTGGGCTCCCTCTGCTCCCCGTGGGCCGCTCCCCGCGTGGGGCCACTGCCCTTGGCCCCCGCCATGGTGCGGATTTCCAAGCCCAAGACGTTTCAGGCCTACTTGGATGACTGTCACCGGAGGTATAGCTGTGCCCACTGCCGTGCTCACCTGGCCAACCACGACGACCTCATCTCCAAGGTAAGCAGGCCACCACCGAGCAAGTCTAGAATGGCAAGGGGCTGCCTGGCCACTCCCAGCCAATGGCCCTAACCCCTCCTCTCCTCTTCCCACTACCCTCCAGTCCTTCCAGGGCAGTCAGGGCCGTGCCTACCTCTTCAACTCTGTGTGAGTATTCACCTCCTTCCTTTCTTTTCCTGACCTCCGGTGTGACCTGTGACCCCGGGCATCATGCCGATGTTCCCAGAGTCCCTTGTTTCAGACAGGAAGCCACGATCAGGCCTCTCTTAGAGGCTAAGAACAGACACTGCACATGCTAGCTAGAGGGGGGCTCTGGGCTGCTGAGACCCTCCCTGGGACCACCCTTTATCCCCACAGGGTGAATGTGGGCTGCGGGCCAGCAGAGGAGCGGGTGCTGCTGACAGGTCTTCATGCTGTCGCTGACATCCACTGCGAGAACTGCAAGACCACTTTGGGCTGGAAATATGTGAGTGCGTGATCTCTGACCCCAGGCTGGCCTTTGACCTAACCTCACATCCCTTCTTCCTCGAAAGCATACACCTTTCAGAGTAGGGCTGGCTCAGCACAGACGGAACAGACTGTTTCTCCCCAGGGACTGGTGTTGGTCCCTTGCATTCTACAGAGCTTTGAGGACGTTCCTCTGCCCTCGGAGGCACTAGTGCCCCCATCCTAGAGATAAAGAGCAAGCAGAGCCAGCGTTTAGTGCATGCTTATATGCCATGCACATGAACACACTTGGTGTATAGTCTCTCATTCAGTCATTACAATGGTTCTGATGGCAGAATCTTACTCCAGAAGACAGGGCGAGTCTGAAGATGTTAGGACATTTGCCCAGGGTCACACAACTAAATGGAAATTAGGTCTACAGATCTCCTTTGCACGGCTCACATTGCTTCTGGTGCTGTCTAGCATCTGATTTCACAACCTCAAGTCTCATTTCCTTATCTGGCATTGGAGCATAAAGCCACTACCTGGCGTGGAAGAGCTTCACGAGGATCCGATTAGATGTCGCAAAGGGGGTGCTTTGGGGAAGGTACAAGGAGTTGGGCAAGGCATCACTTGGAGTGGCTCTTGTGAGCTGGATGCCCCAGGCAGGGACAGTCCTAACTTGACTTTACCTCTGGCCCTGCCACAGATTTTCTGTGTGTCCCTGACAGGTGGCTTGGCCCCTTGGAAATTCCTAAATATGTGACCTAGACCAGAGGCTAAAAACTCATGTCAGCTGGGTGATGGTAGCGCATGCCTCTAATCCCAGCACTCAAGGCCAGCCTGGTCTACAGAGTGAGTTCCAGGAAAGGTGCAAAGCTAGACAGAGAAACCCTGTCTCGAAAAACAAACAAAAAAGAAAATAAATAAAAAAATAACTCTTGTCAGCCAGGCGATGGTGGCACATGCCTCTAATCTCAGCACTCAGGAGACAAAGGCAGGCGGATCTCTATAAGTTCAAAGCCAACCAGGTCTACAGAGCAGGTTCCAGGGCTATGCAGAGAAACCCTGTCTTGAAAAACAAAACAAACAAAAAAAAAAAAAAAAAACAAACTCAAATGTCAGCAGGGTGTGGTGGTACACACCTTTAATCCCAGCACTCAGGAGGCAGAGGCAGGTGCTCTCTGAGTTCTAAGCCAGCCTGGTATAACATAGTGAGTTCCAAGACAGCTAGAGCTACATAGACCCTGTCTCAAAAACAACAAAAGCCTCTCAGATGTCTAGAAAGCCAAGCAGTTACTGTGGATTTGTAAATGGGTAGCATAGATTTAGGGCAGGGAAAGCAGGCTGGGGCAAAATGGAGTGAGCATGTATGTTTATAGTTTAGTGGGTTTTTTGTTTTGTTTTTTTTAATGTGGTGCTTGTATCAAATCCAAGCCTTCCCACATGCTAAGCATCCCCAACCCCTAAAATTATTTCTATTAAGCTCTCTGCTATCTAAACAAAACTACCTATAGGCTGAGATGACCCTTAGGCCACCAGTTTGCAACCCTGGACTATGAAGTCTTCTAGGTACTTCCCTGTTGGAACTGTCTTTAATGTTCAAAAGGCACCCATGATTCAAAGTTCTGTTCCAGGGGAGAAGCAGCCCTGCCAGTTGGGGGGGGGGGGGCGGTAGCTGGGCTTCTCTGGACCACAGTTTTTTCATACACAAAACAAAACCCATCATATCCATTTCCCAACCCCACTGCTGGTGGTGAAAGCCCTGTGCATGGATGGCAGCCCTCTCTCTCCTTTCAGGAGCAAGCCTTTGAAAGCAGCCAGAAATACAAAGAGGGGAAGTACATCATTGAACTCAACCACATGATCAAAGACAACGGCTGGGACTGAGCTAGCTCCTGACGCATGTGGCTTCCTCCGGGCCTGGCCGCCAGGGGGAGCCACTGGTATCGCTCCTCCTGAAGGGAGCTCTGGACCCTCAGGGCCCCCACAGGGGAAGCATCCAGCTCCTGTACATATATTTTATTGCATGCACTGTGACCTTGGGGGGGAGACCAGGAGGGGGACTGCACCCCCAGTACCTCCCTGCGATCTGGCTGGCTTGGATCTCATTTTTTAACCCCTTCCTGTCCTGCCTGTCCCATAGATACGGCCTGTGCGCTGCTCTCATGGCCCCGGTGCACTACCTTCCTGTGAACTCCCACTGGATCCCTCTTACCCGCGGCGTGTCTGTTCTCGTTCTGTAGCGTTTGTAAATAATAAAACAATGAAATGGAGACAGCCCTTGGCTCACATGGAGTACAGGCAGGGGACCTGGAATCCAGGCTCCTTTCCTATAGATAGGTTCCATTCTGAGCCTCAGCATTGGGGGTGGGGTAGGAACAGTAGGCCAAGCTGGTCTAGCCTCTGACCTCTTGTCAACGTAAGTCTTGGCTTCAGTGCCTAGGAGGCAGCTTCAAGGAAGGCCCCCACTTCTCTGGCTTTGCTACCCCTCTCTGGACTACAATTCCCAACAACCCCAGCACTGCCTGTCTGTGGCCTTTGCGTGCGTCCGGCGCAGTGCTTACTGGGAAATGTAGTTGTGTTTCTCGGCGCGAGACCGCTCTCCTAGCACGAGACTGGAGCTGTGCACGCCCCTCAACTTTTGAGACTTGGAGGTTTTTCAGACTATAAACCAAGGAGGACTCTAGGCTTTAGCACTCTGCTGCGGTCTCTTGAAGATGCCCAGTGTCTGGCATGTCAGCTCAGGCACCAACTCTGCACTTGTCCTCCAGTTCACTTCGCAAGGCTAGTCCTCCAAGTGAAGAAAACGGAGGGGTCACCTTCCAGAAAGTCTGGGGCTTTAGGGTCTGACCCGGGATCCTAGACTTGGTACCAGGACCCAGATCCCACCCCTGCCCCCCCCTGCCGGGCTTCCCCCCTCCGTGGGAACGGAGACCAGCTGGCCGGAAGCGCCAAACTGCGTCCCTATCCTAGCCCTAGGGATCAATCAGGCCGAGGAGTTAATTATGTAATGAGGGGGCAGGGGGTCGGGACTAGTGAAGCCGTGAGGGAGAGGGGAGGGTACCCAGGTATCCGGCCTCCTCTTGGACCCCTTCGAGGCCCCAGGGGTCTCCATTCCTGCCCACCTCCAGGGCCCCAGGGAGGGGAGGGGCTGTGATCTCTGGTTTGGAAGGGGCTGTGCTGTGAGCTATAAAGGGGGCATCTCTTAGACCCTGGACTCTAGCAACGGGACACAAGGCCAGAAGAAACTACCAACATGTACCATCCACGAGAGTTGTACCCCTCCCTGGGGGCTGGCTACCGTCTGGGACACCCCCAGCCTGGGGCAGACTCTAGCTTCCCACCTGCCCTGGCAGAGGGCTACCGCTACCCTGGTGAGCGGTTGGATCGGCTCTGGGTAGGGGGCAGGAGACCGGGAATATGTGGCCCTCCCCTGGATCCTCATTCTTCCCACATCTCCAGATTTGGATACCTCTAAACTGGATTGCTTCCTCTCTGGGATTGAGGCAGCTCCCCACACTCTGTCCGCGCCCCCTCCTTTGCCCCTTCTGCCATCTCTGGGCCCCGAGACAGCACCACCACCTCCAGAGGCCCTTCACTCGCTTCCTGGGGTCAGCCTGAGCCTGGAGAACCAGGAACTGTGGAAGGAGTTCAGCGCTGTGGGCACAGAGATGATCATCACCAAGGCTGGCAGGTGAGGGGTGGCCAAGTCAGTTTCTAGAAAGGATAGAATTCCTGGGGACAGAGCTAGGCTTAAGCGTTTCTCCAGGGATAGTACAACCCAGAGAGCAAAATCTGAATGTGGCCTGACACTGTCGGTAACTCTGGATGACGGGGGTTACACTGTAACGAGGTTCAAGGATGAGTCCGGAGAGTCTGTGGCTGGGTTTAGGAGCCATTCTATTAAGGGTCAGAGAGGTCAGTCTGTGCTTGGGGCACGGAAGTCTGGATGGGTTATAGGTTGGCTCGTGGCCTAACTCAGAGACAGCGTGAGAAGGAGTAAGGACCAGCCAGGGACCAGGGTCAGGAAAATCAGTCCAGGGTCAGGGTCAGTATGTGGCTAAGTCCTAGCTCACCCTAGAGGAAGGTAGGTGATCAGTGTGTGAGCTCTGGCAAGGTCTCTAAGGCCTGAGCCCTGGATAAACCCTGTCCCCAGGCCCAGCACCTATTATTTCTGAAGAAGGTTAGTCTGTGCTGCAGTTAGGTGGGAGCCAGAGGCTCCTCAGGAAGAAGGTGGTCACCATGGTTTCTGCAGAGTTTGAAGGGACAGGGGTCAGAAGCCTGGGCAGGAAGAGGTAAGGGCTCTGAGACAGGATTGCGCCATGTTGTTACTAGAGTGGAGAGTGAAGGAGTAAGTGGGGAGACTGGCCTGCTGGGGCCCCTAGCCTGTCCGTCCCTTTTCTCCATCTGTAAGATAGAAGAAGCCTTCCAGCGCTGAGATTTTTTGCACCGGAGAATCGAATTACACCTCTCTTGCTGTTACTGTGCCAAAATCGCGGTGCCTGTTCCAGTCCCTTTGCTAGTACTGGGTCCGGGTCTGGTAGTGGGTGGCTCCAGGCCTCGCCCTTCCTCCTCCCTCCCCTGTGCAGGCGCATGTTCCCTGCTTGCCGAGTGTCGGTCACTGGCCTGGATCCGGAGGCCCGCTACCTGTTCCTTCTGGATGTGGTTCCAGTGGACGGGGCCCGCTACCGGTGGCAGGGCCAGCACTGGGAGCCTAGTGGCAAGGCGGAGCCCCGCCTACCTGACCGCGTCTACATTCACCCGGACTCTCCTGCCACCGGTGCCCACTGGATGCGGCAGCCAGTATCCTTCCATCGCGTTAAGCTCACCAACAGCACGCTGGACCCCCATGGCCACGTGAGGCCCAGGCTGGGACTCCTTGATGGGGTTTTAGGGTGATACTGGGTGGAGAGCTAAGGCTGGGGCCCAGGGAATCACCCCATTTCTTCCCTCCCAGCTGATCTTGCACTCCATGCACAAGTATCAGCCCCGGATCCATCTGGTGAGGGCCACCCAGCTCTGCAGCCAACACTGGGGAGGTGTGGCCTCCTTCCGATTTCCCGAGACCACATTCATCTCTGTGACAGCCTACCAGAACCCTAGGGTGAGTGAGTGACCTTGCTTGAGGGAGGGGCAGTGCCCTGCCCAGGCTGCGGGGGGCCTTGACCTGAATGTGTGTTCTCAGATCACGCAGCTGAAGATTGCCGCCAATCCCTTTGCCAAAGGTTTCCGAGAGAATGGCAGAAACTGTAAGAGGTGGGCATCATTCATTCAGTGGGTGTCTACTAATTGCTTAGTGTGTGCCAGGCACTCTGCCAGGGCACCGGGAACATGATGGTGAGTAAAAACACTTTATCCACTCTTAAATACTTAAGATTGCTCAGTCCTCATACAATCGAGATTCCAGTGGGCAGTGTAGACAAAAACAAGAGAAACCTATAAATTCTAATGAGCAGTAAAGCATGGAAAGGAGAGGAAGGACGGGAGGGAAGTGGCAGATAAAAGGCACCCGAGGACATTTGAGAAAAGACCTTCAGTCAGGGAAGGAGCCATGTGGGTGTCTGGCAAAGCACATGTGCAAAGGCCCTGAGGCAGGAGAGTGAAAAGCAAGTCAGGGAAGTGATCGGAAGTCAGATACTGCTTACCAACCAAAGACTTGGGCGTGGGCTCTGAATACAGCCCCAAGGAGCTGACCTAGGCCCTGGGAGAGCTTCTAGTCTATCCCAAATGTAGGCAGTGACATGTCTTGAGGGAGGTGTGTTTGGCTACGGAAGGTCAGGGAGGCATTCCTGCAAGAAGCAGTCAGGTGCGGAGACTCCAGCAAGGCTGTGATGCGGCAGAGGGCCTGGCCTTTGCAGCTGGGAAGGTGTTTTCTTGGATTTTGATACCCAAGGAGGAAAGCACTGAAGAACCAAGTCCAAGTCAGAGAGAAACCTCAGCTCTGCTGCTTTTTAGTGGCTTAATTTTCTGGCCTTCAGTTCCTTATCTGTAAAATGGGTATAATATAGCACCTGCCCAACAGGGTGCCTGATAGGGTGAAATACCTGGCACCTGGTAAGTACTATTAGTGCCATCATCATCACCATCACCATCATCACCATCATCATCATTCCCCAGGGAGCGAGATGCCCGTGTGAAGAGGAAACTTCGGGGCCCAGAGCCAGTGGCTACAGAGGCCTGTGGGAGTGGGGGTGAGTGCTCTCCTGACGGTGATGGGGCCAAGCTTGAGACACTGAGCCTCCCCTAGCCAACCTGTGCCTTTTGTCTCCTCAGATACGCCCGGGGGGCCCTGTGACTCCACCCTGGGTGGGGACATTCGGGACTCAGATCCAGAGCAGGCTCCAGCCCCCCGGGAAGCTGCTTCTGCCCCAGCTCCTCCATGTGGTGGTCCCAGCGCGGAGGCCTACCTCCTGCACCCTGCAGCTTTCCATGGGGCCCCCAGTCACCTACCAGCCAGGTGAGGTGCACGGAGGGCTGGGTGCTCCAGGAGGGTGCGTGCCTCTCCTCTCCTGATACCCTTTTCTCCTGACTTCAGGAACCCCAGCTTCCCTGAGGCTCCAGACCCTGGGCGCCCAGCCCCCTACTCAGCTGCATTCCTGGAGCTACAGCCTGGACCAGGGGGCTCTGCCTACCAGGCAGCTCCGTCTGTAACATCCTTTGCCCCACACTTCATTCAGGGGGGCCCCTTCCCTCTACCATACCCAGGACCTGGAGGATATCTGGACATGGGATCCAAGCCAATGTACTGAGCCATGATGCAGCAGGCCAAGGCAGGGCCTGTGCCATCTTCCCCTTCAGACCTCCGGCCCCCTCCCCCAGCCTGGCAGCACCCTCCTTCAAGTGCCCCCTCCCCCCCACCAAATGGCTGCCTTGGGCCTCTCCTCTACCCTTTAGTTCACACCTTGACTTCACTCCACCCCCTCTGGCTTCAAAGCTCAGGCAAGGCTGCTGAGTCCAGCTGGGGCCAGCTTCCCCTCTCGCTCTCACCTCAGTGTGAATGGAGGGACTTTGCCTGGCCAAATGGAGCCCCAGCCCAGTACCCCACCTCCCGGGGGCTCATCACTGGTGTAAGCCACACCAATTTGTTCTCAGGATCAGCGTTATTTTTGTTAATAAAACTCAAAAGACATCAGTGCTCAGGAAACGTTGGGCTAATGGTGTTGGCCCTGGGTGGGGCTGGGGTAGCCACAGCTTTAAGGGGAGACCCAAGCAGTTTCCAGATGCTTGTCCTTGTGGACGTGAAGCAGCCTGCTCCAGGCATGTCCCCCTTCAGGAAGATGGGTAAGTTTCCTCACAATGCTTATTTTAAGAATTAGGGCTGTCCTGGAACCTGGTTTTTACCCAGCACCAAGCAAGCCTTTGGGAAAGATCAGCAGATGGAGCCTGAAGGCTCCGGGCCAGTGAGCAAGCAGGACAGGTCTCCATGTCCACCTCAGTCAAACCTGACAGAAACCTCAAGACTATTTTTCTTCTTTTATTAGAATTTTTTTCTTTTTTTTTTTCTCAAAATGTTTTATCTAAAAACAAAACCAAAAAAAAAAAAGGAAAAAAGAAAAAGAAAAAATGACTGGAAACTTCATGGATCAAGTGGGAGAAAGGAGAGGAAGCCTGGAGCAGAGGCCCCAACCTCTCCAGAGCAGTCCGCACCCTGGGGCAAGCCAAGCCAGGCAGCCCTCCACACCCAGCCTCCGACTGGGAAGAGGCAGTCACAGTGGTCCAGGGGCCGGAGGGGCTGGGGCCAAGGAGTCACAGGAAATAGTCGGCCACTGGCTTCTTGGAGGGGATGCCACGTGTTTCTTGGGGTGCAGCCTCAAAGATGATGAAATCTTTCTGGAGATGCTCATCCAGTTCCAAGATGGCTGCCACATTCCCGCAGCTGGATTGAAGAAGAGCGCACACAGTTAGCCACAGTAGGCCTAGGTCCCTACCCTTGCCCTGGATCCAGGCCCTGCCAGCTTACCGGTAGCAGTAATTAGGTGCTGACCACACAGTAAGCACGGTCTCATTGAAGTGCCACTTGTAACCTTCCATCACCAACTGGTGGGCACGGCAGATCATGTCAATGTCATTGGCTGCATTGAACTGGGCCACCACATCACTGCCAAACAGGTAGCCTGCCCCTCGGGGGCTCACTCCCCAGCCTGTTGTGTCTGAGACAAGATAAGAACAATGCATGGGTTCCTCTGGCTGCCTACTGTACCATGCCTTTTCCCTCATTAACCAGAGGCTTGTTCTAGGGAATTCTGGGAGACAGGATAGCAAATGCTGGAGCAGAGAAGCTCTAAGGAGAGAGACTGCCTCATGGCTGGGCCCCTCACAGTGACCATACAATGTACTGTCCAAGCAGCACTCAGGTGATAGGAGGCGCTCACACCCAGAGCACCAGCTATGAACGAGGACTTCCTGACAGGAAGGTCACCTTATGCCACATGGAGCAGACTGCAATGGCAGAGATAGGATTAGAGCGTATGCTTCGGACTGGTACTCAGAGAGCCAGATTTTAAATCTCAGTTCTGTCCCCAACTAGAGGGGAACCATACAAAATAAGGAACCCTCAGAGGTCACCGTTCTAGGGGAACTGGTCTCAACTCCAAAGCAGCTACTGTCAAGGTCTATGGCCTCTTCCCACCCAGGGAGCCAATGACTTCATCCGAAGTAGACCCTCTGAGCCATGGAACTCACGGGCCAACCCACTGTAGGCCTCAGTACACATGTACTCAGTACAGGAAGGTGGGTTCATGCTTTCTGCTCCTTATGGAAGGTCCATTCAGGCAGGTGGAAGGCAGAAGCCAGTGTGGACCAAACTTGTCCCCCTCTTCCCTGGCCTGACTCTCCTCCCTTCATATACTTGCTTAACCCAGTCTCCACAAGCTAAAGGTACAGCCAGCCCAGGTATGGCCCTCACCTTCAGGGTCAGACCACAAGAGGTCACACATGGGTCCATCATGGGGTACCTCCTGCTTTCGGTCAATTGTCCGGATCTGGTCCAGGGTCTGGATGGAAGGGGAGAGGCCCCCATGCACACAGAAGATCTAGAAGGGAAGGTAATACCAGAGAGAAGTGAGGTAGAAGCCCAGAGACCACCCCTGCCACCCCCCCAGGAGACCCAGGCCGACCTACCTTGCCATCGATGATGGCAGACAGGCTGAGGTAGTCAAAGATCTCGGTGCAGTATCGCCACACAGTCACCGAGCCGTATTTTCGCAAGCACTCATCATAGAAGCCGTAGACCTGGGTGATCTGGCGGCTCTCGTGATTGCCCCGGATCAAAGTGATGCGGTCTGGGTATCGAACCTAGGGCAGCACCAAGCCAGGACTGGTTCCAGTTGCTCTCTCCCACTTAGCCCTCCCAAGTCTTGGGGACATATCCACCAGCCTCACGCAGTCCTCCTGCAGTCTCTTACATAACTCACAGGCTCCTGGGGGCCTTTTCCAGAGAAGCACGACAAGACTAATGATTCCTCTCATCTGCCAGACTCAGGCTCCCGTCCTTAGCACCCCACCCTCACCCCACTGTGGCCCCGCACCAATCAACTCTCCCAGTTCACTCAACTCCGGTTGCTCCCTGAACACATAGCCTGTCTGCTTCCCAGAACTCACATCACCAGCCTCTTCCTCAAGGGCTCAGGAGACGGCCCCACTCATGGTCATGACCAGCCCTGCTAAGCACACAGTCCACAGCCACAGCCAAGTTCCAAGGTAGGTGACAGGAAAGGTGATGAGGACAGCAAGTAGCGGCCAAAGCTTGGGCTCCAGAGGCCAAGGGTCCTCACCTTAAGAGCCAGCAGGAGGAGGAAGGTTTCAACACTGTAGAAACCACGGTCCACAAAGTCTCCCATGAAGAGGTAGTTGGTCTCAGGGACATCGCCACCTACCTGGGAGGAGGGATATGGCTCTGCTTGGCCCCAAACTGTCCTCTCCAGCTGTGGCAGCCAGAGACTAGCTGAGCCCTTCTCCCACCCAGACCACATGCAGCCTAAAACCTCTCAATGACCATGTCTCCCAGGCACCCCTAGTTCACAGCCCCAGTGTCCCTCCACTCACTCTGAAAAGCTCCTTGAGGTCATAGAACTGTCCATGGATGTCACCACATACCTGGAAAGGAAGAATGTGGGTCAACAGAGTGGACAAAGGCACGGTCCCTTTGTTCCCAGAGACCATCCTTCAAAACACCTGTTATTTCCCAGGCTAGCCAGGGCTATATCACTCCATCTCAGGATCCAAATTCCACCCTCTAGTCCCAAGTACGCCTGTTCTGGTATTATCTATCCCCCCACAGTGAAAGCCAGCTGCTCTGGTGCAGGGGATGTGTCTTTCCAGGTAGACTTGCAGCTTCAGGAAGACTAGCTTCACCTCTGTTTGCCCCCGTGTGCCCAGCAGTTACTAACACAGGGCCATTGATCCACAAACTTCTGCCTTGGGTATGAACATCCCCACAACGAGTCAAAATTCCTACAGCATCCTTTATGGTCTTATGGTGCGGAGGTTAGAACTCAGGGCCTCATACATTTGGGAGAACATTCCATCACTAAAGCTGCAGGCTCTGCCCATCATCTAATTTTCCTATCAGGACTACCTGCAGATTGAGAAGCAAAGACCTGAGGTGCTCCAGCCTCTCATGAATTTAGTATCAAACCACAGGGTTTCCATGTGTCTTAAAAGACCAAGTCAGAGCCGGGCGGTGGTGGCACACACCTTTAATCCCAGTACTCATGAGGCAGAGCCAGGTGGATTGCTGTGAGTTCAAGGCCAACCTGGGCTACACAGAGAAACCCTGTCTTGAAAAACCAAAAAAAAAAAAAGACAAGTCAGGTTCCAAGGGACAGAGAGTACTCACTGTGACTGGCGAGTCCACCCTCTGCACGTTGCTCTCTTCTACCAAGATCTCTCTGGAGACAGGAGAAGACCAGGGTCACCACAGCCAGGCCAGCCCAGCCCAATTCCTGACCTTTTTTGGAGGGAGGGAGGACATGGGGTAGTCCTTGGACCTCCAGGGGACAGAAGAAGTATGCACGTCCCCATGATTTTGATCAGAGAGCACTGACCATGGCCCTCCACCACTCAATACCTGCTCACGGCTTCCTGCTGTCAAGTGGACAAAGTCCGAGTTCTCACTCCCACCCCAACCCCCTTTCAAGCCCGTCCAAGTAGGCTGGGGCATTTCCAGCCTTGCTTCTCCCTGTGGTTCTCTCACAAGTACAGCACACACGCCCAGGAGGGAGGCCCCTTTCCCTTAGAGCACCGACTGTCCTTAGGCTGAGCTCTAACCTCACCCCCCACCAGTCAGAGCCCTTCTCTCATGCTATCCAAAGGGTGAGCCCCAGGGCAGGGTGAGCCCCAGGGCAGGGTGAGCCCCAGGGCAGGACGTCCCCAGATGCACTTTTTCAAAGGGTTGTGCTGCCCCTTCACTGTCAGCAATATATTTTATTTATTTTTTTGGAGACAGGCTCTCATTTTATATCCCTGGCTAGCCTGGAACTTGATGTGTAGACCAAGCTAGTCTCAATCTCAAGAGATCTGTCTGTCTCTGCCTCTGTGTGCTGGGGTTAAAGGACTGCACCACCATAGCATGAATCTACAGCACACAGAACTGGCTCCAGTCCTTGCAGTGCAGACTACTTTTCCAAATCCCTTCGACAGTTCCTGGTGTCCAATCTCAGCAGCCCTCCATTTCCAAGTGGAGCTTGGTAAGTGCAGCAGTAAGTACTGCAGCTCATCCGCAGGCCAGGGCAGCACAGACAGCTTTGTTAGGTCAATGTCATGGAACAGCCCACACTGGGGCAGATCCCAAGATCCCCAGCACAGGTGGAGATGCTGAAGCATAGATGGATCTCTCTGAGTTCAAGACCAGCCTAGTTCAAGGCCAGCTAAGGCTACATGGGAGAAAACACACACACACACACACACACACACACACACACACACACACACACACACACACACACACACGGGCGTGGGGTGGGGTAGGGTGGGGTAGGGTGGGGTGGGGTGGGGTGGGGTGGGGTGGGGTGGGGGGAGGCATGCTCGCCCCACAGTCTTGGAGGGGAAGGGTGAGGACCAGGCTACTATTCCATTAAACAAGTGGAAGCCACACTGACAGTTCCCAGAAGAGGCAGACAACCAGCCTCAACTGTTGCCTACATATTTCCCTTTTACTCCTACCCTGCTTGAAGGTTCCCTCTCACTGTGCTCTGTCAGCTAGAGTCTTCTCTTTCAAGGACTACCCTTTCTTAGAAGCCCCCAGATAGCTTCAATCCACAAATACGCCGTCAGTGTCCTTCCCGCCATAAATATCACCACCTCGTGACTTACAAACACCACACTGTTTACCTTGAGCCCAGATTCACTGAATGAACATTCACAACCATTTTACTGAACACAATTTGTTCCACTTCACTGACTCAGGGACACTTCAAAATCATCACCACATAAAGCTGCAGAGCTCCGATTCAAGCCTAATCATTGCATCCCAAAACTGGGGTCCTTATTTACAACTTCCTAGAAAACCCTGCCTCTCTCCATATCTATACAGTGCTTAAAGCCAAAAAGGCTTTATTTTTCTGAGCCAGAGTCTCATGTGGTGGCCTCAACCTAGCCAAGGATGACCCTAAACTTCTTATTCCCTCTTCACCTCCCAAGTGCTTGAGATTAGAGGTGTGCAGAGGCTGTGGCTTTTGGGGGGTGGGGGTGGGGATAGGGCCTCACTCAGTAAACCAAGCTGGTCTGGAACTCATTATGTTCTACTCTAGTTTATTTACTATGTTTTTCGATCCCAACCGAACATGAGAGTGAGTCAACTCCATCTTGAATCACAACTAAAAGATCAGTGTTCAGGGAACTGACTTCAGATTCCATTCCTTTCTGGTTGGTAATTTTGAACAATTATAGTCCTTACTTGTTAAACTGAGCACAAAACCACCTTCTCTTTAAGGACTGATGGGATTGAGAGACTTTTACAAACCACAAGGGTTTTTTTTTTGTTTGTTTCCTTGAACCAGCTCTTTATTCTTCAAGGCCTGTCTCAGAACTCTGCCCCTCCAACAAACTTTCTCTTTGGCCCCACCAAGGTAGTCTGGTTTCCCCGAGTTTCCTAAGAACTTTCTGCCACTCGCTCCTACTCCACTAGAAACACATCTACAGCCGACCCTGGGAAGAAGTGGCCCTGGGGACCGCTGCTCTCCGGGAATGCTTCCGGGATGGGACAAGCCCTAAGTTCTGAGTTTGCCCAGCCGGAAGCCGTGGGCGACCGGCCGGCCTCTCCCTGCCGGCCTGCGGGCTCACCTGGCCTTAGCGCACAGGGCCTTGACTTCGCTCTCTTTGATGAGTTCGCAGCGCCGGAGCTGCTCGATCTGCCGGTCCAGGTCGCTGATTTCCGCCATGGCCCACCCCCCGGCGCGGGTCAGAGTTGGGGCCGCCGCCCCCTCCGGACCGCACAGGGGTCTCCTGGGAAAAGCGAAGGAGAGCCAGCCAATCAGAGGGTCCGTACGGGAGGGGGGGGGACTCGATTCTGGGACCGCCCCCCCTCCCCTCACGGCGGTCCAGGACCCTCGGCGTCCCGCTGCCCTGGCCGCACCCCGCCAACTCCCGTCGAACCCCGCGGGCCCGCGCTAAGGACGGTGGCCTGGAGGGGCCTCGGACAATTACCGCCGCTAGGACTCCGGCTGGGTCTCTCCGACTCCCCACTTTCCTCCGCTTTGGGCCTCCGCCACCACCGCGGCTACTTCCGGCCTGGCCGCGGAAGCAAAGGGAGGCCAGGGCTGTCGCGCACCGGAAGTGACATACACAGGTCACGCCCCTTTCGCGGCGCACGGAAGAAGGAACTAAGGAGTCGGAAGTGGGCGGGCGACGGGGTCTGGGAGGCAAACCTCGCCGTTCCAGCTATGTACGCTAGCTGACGTAAGCTCTGGTAGGCTTGTCGTCTCACGTTGCACTTTTCCCTTGCCTGCTTTCTGTCCTGCTACTACAGCTCCGAGGGGTGGAACTGCCTTGCTCATCATTGCTTTTCCAGTGTTTAGAATAAGGCCAAGCACTGCAGACATGTATAGTTGCAAAATGAATGGGGCAGCCCTAGCCATGTATCTTTTTTGTTTTTCCGAGACAGAGTTTCTCTGTGAAACAGCCCAGGCTGCCCTCGAACTCACAGAGATCCGCCTGCCTCTGCCTCCCGAGTGCTGGGATTAAAGGAGTGCGCCACCACCGCCGGCTTCTCTCCAGGTATCTTGCCGTGGTCTGAGACCTTTGCCATGGGAGCTCAGAACCTGGACCAGGTATGTGGCACACCTGTTTGTAATTCCAGAATTCAGGAGGCTGAGGCTGGATCCGTGGATTTGAGGCAGTCACGCTCAAAACAAAACAAAATCAAAACCTACCAAGACGACGTATTTGGTTAAAAAAAAAAAGGGGGGGGCTTGTCACCAAGCCTAACTGACCTGAATTGGACCCCCAGAACCCAGAGTGAACAGAGAAAACACACACGTCTAATTGAAAAAAATAAAGTGCCTGCTCTCCCCACACCAAGCTTGTTTCTAAGACTCCCTTGATTCCAAAATAGCCTAACATGTTTCTTCCTGTTAACAGGGTCTCAATTGTAACTCATCATGGCCCAAAATTTGCAGAATATCTGTGCTGACCTTAACTCACAGCAAATCTTGTCTCAGCCTCCCAAGTGCTGTGATTACAGGTGTTATGCAACCACACCCAGCATTATTTCCTATTTCCTGAACACATTCCTTCAAGGTGGCAGTGGCTCAGAGGTCAACTTACTCAGTTGCAAAGCTAAAAATTTGGTTTGAACCAAGGCTCAAATGTGAACCCAGGAAAAGCAGGTTTCAAGTCTGCTTCTTTTACTTTCTGAAACCCAAAGCAACACAAAAACTCTCCAAGTTCACATTGGAAGTCTTTTGGTTCTTTAGTGTTTTGATAGAGTAGGTTATTCATTTTAATCTTCCTGGTCTCCACTTTTGCCCATCACACTCCACTTTGAAATATCTTTTTCAGTCTTCTACTGTCCCTCAATTTTGAAAATCAGTCTTTTTTGTTTTTTTTTGTTTTGTTTTGTTTTGTTTTTTGGTTTTTTGAGACAGGGTTTCTCTGTGTAGCTTTGCGCCTTTTCCTGAAACTCACTTGGTAGTCCAGGCTGGCCTCAAACTCACAGATCCGCCTCCCGAGTGCTGGGATTAAAGGTGTGCACCACCACCACCACCACCACCACCACCACCACCACCACCCGTCTTTATGTGCCTTAAGATGTTTCCTAGTGGGCTGTGGTGGCGCACACCTTTAATCCCAGCACTCGGAAGGCAGAGGCAGGAGGATCTCTGAGTTTGAGGCCATCCTGGTCTATAGTGAGATCCAGGACAGGCACCAAAGCTACACTGAGAAACCGTCTGGTAAAAACGGAAAAAAAATTGTTTCCTAGAAGTCAGGGGATGGTGGCGAATGCCTTTGATCCCAGCAGAGACCACACTGGCCAGCCAAGGCTACACAGAAACCCTGTCTCAAAAAAACAAAGAAACAAACCCCAAAAAACAACAAACAGATTGTTTCCTAGAATTAAATGTGGTATGCAGCAACAATAACAAGAAGCCAGGCAGTGGTGGTGCCCACACATAATTCCAGCATTCAAGAGGCAGAGGCAGGCAGATCTTTGAGTTCGAGGCCAGCGTGGTCTACAGAGTGAGTTCCAGGACAGGCTCCAAAGCTACAGAGAAACCTTGTCTTAAAAGTGCTGGTGATCAGCCAGGTGGCGGCGGCTGCGGCTGTGGCGGTGGCGGTGGTGGCGGCGTACGCCTTTAATCCCAGCACTCAGGCGGCAGAGCCCAGGCAGATCTCTGTGAGTTCAAGGCCACCCTGGTCTACTAAGTTGAGCTCCAGGAAGGGTGCAAAGCTACAGAGAAACCCTGTCTCGGAAAAACCAAAAGAAAAAAAAAAAGTGCTGGTGATCAAACCGGGGCGTTATGAATGCCAGGCAAGTGCTCAACCACTGAGCTACACACCCTCAGCCTGGGCTTGGGTCTTGGCTACAGGAAATACATAGAAAGAGACAGCAGAGGCCATGTTTTGACACTCCTAAACTGTCCTATGCAGATCATCACTAAAACAGAAAGTGTAAAAAAAGTTCCTTGAAAGGGAAACAGAACATAAAAGGATCCAGACCAGGAAGGTGGGAGAAAAAAGGAAACAATGGTTGAGACTAGACAAGTCCCTGTATAGACCCTGATGGGGCTGGAGATAGCTCAGCACTTGTTGCTCTTCTAGAGGGCCTGGATTCAATTCCCAGCACCTACATGGTGGCTTACAACCACGACAACCATGAATAACTCCAGTTCTAGTGCTGGCCATCGAGGGCATCAGGCACACACTATACACAAACATTCAGGCAGAATACACCATTAAAAAAAAAAACAACCCTACTCCCAACATTGGGTGGCAGGGATTCAAATGGCCCATGGTTTGGTGCAGGGCCCTTGTTCTAGCATCAAGGAACACCAGCAGCTCAGAGGCTCCATTCTCAATCCTGAGCTTCGCAGTTGTGTACCTATGCCTATGCGGGAGATGAGTCTTGATTCTTCAAAATGTTCCATGTTCCAAAGAAGCCTAAAAAACTGTGGGTCATTCACTTTATGTTGTAGTGGGAAACAGCTGTACAGTGTAGGTTAGAGAGATGGTAAATGCCTTGTTCCCACCAAGACACTTTCTTTTTGGGCAAGATAACAAAGCCTAAGTTAGCATTGAGAGGGCTGGGGGTGTGGCTCAGCATTCTTGCCTACTATTCACAAAGCCTGGATTGGATCCTTGCATGGCTCAAACTAGGCACTGTACCCATGCCTATCATCCCAGCACTCAGGAGGTAAAGGCAGATGTCACCTTCAATTAGATGTGGTCAGAACATTTCACAATACTCTGCCTTTCTGACTCCAGTCAAGAAATATGCAGACGAACAAAGCCTTACTCCATCCTTTTAACTGCCCAGGAAGGAGGAACCCAAAACAAGGCTCTTTCCTCTTCTGAACTTAGCTACCTCCTCAGCCTTTCCCTATACCCTACAAGACATGGACAACAGACTCCCCCTTAAATAGTTCTTTATTGGCAGTGGGCTGGAAGGGATGGCAGAATTAGCAGTCACAGACAACACCACACACCAGTCACGAGGGCAGCATAGAGTGATGGGAAAGCGCCTGAAGGCCCCCCCTTCAATAGCAAGTGGGTAGGCAGGGGGCTGGAGTTGTCGATGGGGCAGCCTTAGGTCCCCTCTGCTTAGTAGGCATGGTTAGAGATGAAGAGAGATTCACTGGCTGCGGCGCCAGACTGACCACTTGGGGTATACTTTCCTTGACAAGCGAGGCTGTTGGCCTAAAAGGGAAGAGAAGTCAGACGAGAGCTCTTCACAGGGCACCCCACCTGCCCAGGCACCTGCCCACACCTTCATGCTGCCTTACCAGGGCTCGCTTGATGTATTCCTCCTGGGCAGCCTTCAGGTTCTCCTTTTTCCCACCCCAGGCCTTCAGAGCAGAGGCCTGCAGGGCTCGGCCGTAAGAGAAAGTCAAGGCCCATGGCTTCAGCAGTGGGCACTTGTTGATAGCATTGAGGTTGATGGACGCCTCTTCCTCACTCTGCCCTCCAGACAGGAAAGTGACCCCTGGAGAACAAGGGCAGAAGGAAAGGGGTGGCTTTCATTAGAGATGCAGGCCAGGGAGGAGCGGCCAGAAGCTACCCTGGAAAGGAGTCCAGTGTGATGACGTATCCACTTCACCAAGCCCAGAGGGAGTGGGCCTCACCAGGGACAGCAGGGGGCACTGTGCGACGAAGCGCTGTGACAGTTGCCATGGCAATCTCCTCATTGGAGAACTTCTGGGTACAGGCATGGCCTGGGGTGACCATATTGGGCTTCAGCAATGTGCCTTCCAGATAGACATGGTGGTCGCTCAGAGCCTTGTAGACAGCAGCCAGGACCTGGAACACGGCAGGGTGATAAGGTGGAGGACAAGGATTACCTCTGAGTGGGACGCAGCCCACCTCACTGCCCTGGCCAGGTGGATCGGCAACCTACCTTCTCAGTAACATACTGACAGCGCTTTAAGTCATGGTCCCCATCAGGGAGGATCTCAGGCTCCACAATGGGTACAATGCCGTTCTGTGGGGACAGGGAAGTGTGAGGACTCCTGACTGGGAACCTGGGAACCCCACCTACTGCTCTCCACCACCATTAGCCAAGATCTTATCTTGATGATAGTGAATCAAGGCTTCAAAGGCCTCAGCAGATTACTGGAGACAATCTTCTCAGGCTCGCCCACACACCCCCATTCCCATCACCACTTTGCAGAGTGGCCTCCACTGGTGAGCCTGATGCCTGGTGGGTATGGAGAACAGTTGCTCTGGGGGAGGTAGATATCCTGGCAGATGGACAGAAAGCTAGCCCACACTGGAACCAAATGATGTAGGAGATGGCCTATTAGGGCCCTGTAGTCCAGTCCCACCTGCTGGCAGATGCTGGCATAACGGGCCAGAACATTGGCATTTTCCATGATGGCAAGGGCTGAGGGAGTATGTTCCCCAATCTTTAGCACACAACGCCACTTAGCAAAGTCAGCTCCATCCTTCTTATACTGGGCACAGCGTTCAGACAGCCCATCCAGCCCTGAAGAAGAGAAACAGTGAGGAGGGGCAGAGGCGTGAACCTACTCACTCGGGAACTGTGGTGAGCAGGTGAGGAAGGGGAGGAGGCAAATCACCTACCTTGGGTGGTGGTCTCGCCATTGGTTCCTGCCAGGGGCACCACGCCTTTATCTACCTGCCAGGGTACAAGGCAGCAATTCTCAAGCTCTACCCCTCTTCCCTCCACCCAGCCCAACTTTACCCTCACTGCAGCCTCTCATGGCCTGCAAGTATTTTCTGAGTCCCATGAGGAAAGGAAGATACTTGTATTACTTGAGAGGAATACGAATTAGATTAGAGGAGCTGGAGCTACCTCTCACTAAGCAAACCATTTTACGGCTTTGGGCTTCAGTTTCTCAACTGTAAATGAGGAAAACACTTTAGAATCCTAGGGGGCTGTAGAGTTCGGCGATAGAGCACTTGCCTGGCATGCATAAGGACCCAGGTTTCATCCCCAAACACTGACAAAAAAATGTGCTGAGTGCACCCCTTATGTCTGGACCTGCTAACCCAGCATTCAATCCCTGCCCTATTTTTACCCCCTCTAGATCCATCTCTAATCTCACACCCCAGGGCCCTTACCTTAATACCCACAACACCGCCCTTGGACTTGATAACTTGGGGGAAGGGACGTCCATCGTCGGCCTTCTGGTACAGTGTTTCGTGGAAAAGGATCACCCCCCCAATGCAGGGGTTCACGCGGTCATCAGCAGTCAGCAGCAGCTGGCGGTAGAAGCGCCTGTTCTCTTCAGTGTTCTCAGTGCCAATGGACTGCAGCCGCTTGGCAATGCTTCCTGAAGGGATGGTCATGAAGGAGGATAAGGGGATCAGCCTGCCACCTCCACCCCCGGGCCCTCCTCCCCCTTTCTCCTGCCTGTACCGCACCGGTGGACTCATCTGCAGCCAGGATGCCCTTGCCCGGAGCCACAATTCTGTGAGCGATGTCAGCCAGCTCCTTCTTCTGCTCCGGGGTCAGTGCTGGGTATGGGTAGGGCATGGTGCCAATGGTAGCGCGTTCCTGAGTGAAGCAGACAGTCGGGGACAAGTGGTTAGCTGGGCCATCCTAGAGTCTCCCTGGGCAAGACAGGACTTCTTCCCTGGAGGCCAGGGCAGGAGCCCCCACCTCCCCTGCCCCACTCCCTGAGGGTCCTGGGATACTTCCTGTCCCAGACCTCTCCCCTGCACCCAACTTCCCTATACTAGACCTGCCTCTTCCTGTACCTTTCCTAACTCTGTCTGCTGCTGGGTGTTGCCCAGCTGAGAGTGGGTTGCTCACTGGCAACCGGGGGAAAGGAAAAAGCCAGCGCCAGGGACAGGCGGGTCATGTTGAAGCTGGACCCATCTGGCCTGTGCGTTGCCATGGGTCACCTTGCCTAGAAACAAAATTGAATCGGGAGTATTTTAGAATATAAGGATCACGAATAGGGCAGAGAGCCCAATCATCTGAAAGAGCAGAGAAAGAAATGGTCTGTGCTTGCAGCCACACAGCAACCCAGAGGCTAGAGCTGAGATAGAACCCAGATTTTCTGAGATGGGGCGTCCCTTGTAATCTACCCAGGGCTGGCCTAGGCTTCAAGGACATCCCAAGGTCAGGCTTCTCCCTCCTGGATGGGGGGGGGGAGTGGAAGGAAAAGGGTATTAGGAAACATATAGAGCAATCAGAAACAGAGAAAGGGCTATGGAGCCCAGGTGGAAGGGAGGCTTTGCTTCCATGTTGCTCAAAGAGGAAAAGGTTTATGAGAGGCACGTGCCCCACCCCTTCCCTGAAAAGTGCTCCCGTCTGTTCGGCGGCAGCAGTTCCAGGCTCAGAATCAAGGTCACAAGATAAGGAAAGATAGTAAAGTGTTAATTGGCCACGGAGCGCGGCAGCTGAGGAGATTCCCCTCCTCCCCAGGGGCTCCCCCAGAAAGGAAGCAAACTCCCCCACCCCATCGAGGAACGCTGAGGCAGTATACGAACTGACCCCCCCCCACCCATCGCTGCTTGGGATCCCCGAATAGGCGATGGGACCCTAATGTTTGCATAGGGGGGAGTCCTTGCAAAAATAAAAATAAAAGAGGGGGTCTGGCGTTCCATCTCATCTTGCTTCCTCCTCCGCCATGACTCAGCGCACGAAGCTGCTGCGTGGCGCAGCTCACTGCCAGAGCTCAGGCTGGAGAGGGCAGGAGAACCCGGGCTGGGAGAGATCATGGGGGTAGAGAAGGGAGAAGCGAGGGGCCATGGGGATGGAGGTTCCGCGCTGCGGCCCTGCCCGCCACCGACCCAAGACCTAACCCCAAGGTCCCTTCCCCGCGCACGTGTCCAATGGCGCTCACCTGGCACTGGAGGGGTGGATCTGCCGGGTAAGGCGGTGGGTAAGCAAAAGGACTGAGGAGCGAACGCTGCTAGTCACCAGAACCCCGTTCTGCGGCGCGTTCCAAAAGAACGCAGCCTATTCAGCTGAGGGATGGGGGGGACGAGAGGCGGGGCCTGGGACATTTAAAGGCGCCGCTCCGCCCTCTGCGGGTTTTTTCCTTGCAGGGACACTAAGTGTCCAATTGCAGGCGGGCACTGTGCGCGGCACGGCCCCAAGACGCTACGATAGGAGGAGGCGCTGGGGAGGAGACAAGCGGCCAGAACCCGATCCCTCCTCCGCTCCGCTAGGACGTGACTCGAGCCACATCCCGCTGGCCACCAGGGTCCTCCCTCCCCCAGCTCCCGCCTGGCGCGCGCGCGAGCATCGTGACTCAGCCGGAATGTGGGCTGGCCAGGGGGTGGGGGTGTCAGTGAGATGATGGCTGGCCTCCCCTCCTAGACCCCTGGCTTCCGGCCTGCGCAGTGGCAGCCTGACGTCACTGTAAAGAACCCAGACGTTCCGCGCCTTCCTGCCTCGTTCAGCGCATGGCTACCGGGCGCAGCCGATCCCTCCCCGGCCCGAGCACCCACAAGGATCGGGAGAGGGCTACGCAGCGAGCAGGGTACGCAGGCAAAGCCTCCTCGGACCAGCGCGCCGGCACATCGCAGAAGAGTGGCCTAGCCTGATCCGGACTAGACTAGCAGATTGGTTGGAGTCACCACCCGCTACACCTAAACACCATCTTTGAGGAAATGATCGGCAGGGGCTGGCTTAAGCCGGACTCGTCTTCCCCAAACCAGATTTCCTTCTCCTAAATAAAAATCCAACACCGAGCGGCAGTGGCGCACCCCTTTAATCCCAGCACTCTGGAGGTAGAGGCAGGCGGATCAGCCTTGGCTACAGAGTGAGATCCAGGAAAGGTGCAAAGCTACACAGAGAAACCCTGCTCGGAAACCCAAAACTAAAAAAAAAAAAAAAATCCGTCTCCGAGCTTCCTGTCACCCATTTACATCAGAGCATGCACTTCCCTCAGGCCCCAATCTGCAACCCCCTTCCCTACCCTGGGCTATGGCTAGCGGCCCACCTGTGGCGCTGTGAAAGAAGCTGGCAGAGCCTGGTCAGCTGCAAGTGAGGCCAGCGGCCCTGGGCTGGGTTATAAGGCAGCGCTTACCCTCCACCCCTCCCCTCCACCCCTCCTCCCCCTCCCCGCACCAGTGTCCCTTCTCCGTAACCCCTGCCCTTTCCCCACCACGAATCCCGCGGCAGGGACCTATATTTAGGGAAACCTGAGGCTCCTGACATTCATGCCAGCGTGGGGCCCCTGAGTCGGGGAAGAAAGCAAGCTGCTTCGGTTTGCCTGGAGAGGAGGAGGCGCCCCTGCCCACTCACCGGTCTTTAGAGGAAACGCTTCCTTGAAAATACAGTGAGCAAGAGAAATCAATCTCGAGTCTGGGATCTATAAGGCAGAGCAAAAAGTAAAGGGAGATTGGTGGGGTGTCTCTGGATGTTGCCTCCCACTGACTCCTCTGGCCCCCTCTTCCCTTGACTCTGGGCCTGCTGGTGGCTGTACTTTTTTTTTTTTTTTTTTTTTTTTAAGGAGCAAATACAGGCAGGGTACTCACCTCTTTAACAGGGAGTCTACAGGCAGGGTGTGGCCGGCCATCCCTACATCTTGATATTCCCGGTTGGCAGAGCCCTCCCATACTGTTGCCAAGGTGAGCAATGTCCTGCATCCTCACCTTCAAGTACATCGTTTACCAGGGGAGGGAGGGGTTGATGGCCAGGGCACTGCCAGAACACCAGCCCCTTTTCTTTCCAGCCCTCCAAAGGGGTCGCAGTTCATCTGTCCAAGGGCCGTCGGAATCCTGTCCCGCAGGGAACCAGGCCCTCCACTCAAGGCTCCCAGGTAGCTAGGCTGGGCCCACCAGCTGTAGTTCCAGTGGCCTCGTAGTGACGTCCTGAGGGCCATTACAGAGGGGGCTCTGGGGGCGGGCCACTCCCCAAAGAACAAGCCCCCCACCCCCATCCTTCATCTGAGCTTGATCTCGAAACAGAGGCAGTTGAGGCTCTGGCAGTCCGGAATCTGGCAGGCACAGGCACAGTCACACAGTGGACAACAGCGGGGGCAGCGAGGGGCCCAGCCCTGAGGGAGAAGAGAAGGGTGAATACGGGGACCTTCCTCCAACTGGAGAAGGGGACAGAGGGCCTTAGGAGGTCCCTCTGCCCAGTGGAACAGAGGGTTCCACCCACCATTTCTGGAAACAAAGCCATTCTCCATGTTGAGAACCCAGCAGTGATGTGGTACTCTAGCCGACCTCAAGAGCCCCCAAGCTCTGTGGTGTGAGGAGGGGGAACCAGTGAAGAACCAGCTTTGAGTCTGGCTAGAACTGGGGTGTCAGTGTCCGGCTCAAAGACAGTTCTGCTCTACTCCCCCAGCCCTGTGCAACCCAGAGGAAGCCAAGACACAGAGAGCACATTTCGATCCTCCTGAAGATAACTCCTGGGTTCTGAATGCTTTGCTGGCATCAAGCCAAACTGCAAGATGTCTTCCTTCCTTCTTTTCTTTATGAGGCAGGTACTTAGTGTACAGCTCAGGCTAATCTGGAACTATGAAACCAAGGCTGGCCTCAAAAATCATGACAATCCCCTTGCTTCAACCTCCCAAGAACTTGGGGTTTCTGTTGTTCTTTGTTTTGAGACAGGGTTTCACTGTGTGGCCTGGCTACACTGGAACTCATTCGATTCCTAGTGTAAAAGCAGGTGGGTCTCTGTGAGTTCGAGGCCGGCCTGATCTACATATTGAGTTCTAGGACAGCCAGGGCTACATAACAGCAGCGCAGTTCTCAGCCTTCCTAATGCTGTGATCCTTTCTTTCTTTCTTTTTTTTTGGGGGGGGGGGTGGGGAGGTTTGAAACAGGGTTTCTCTGTGTAGCTTTGCACCTTTCCTGGATCTCACTCTGTAGCCAAGGCTGGCCTTGAGCTCACAGAGATCCACCTGCCTCAGCCTCCCGAGTGCTGGGATTAAAGGCGTGCGCCACCGCTGTCCGGCTTAACGCTGCAACCCTTTAATACAGTTTCTCATGCTGTGCCCCCAACCACAAAATTATTTTTGTTGCTACTTCATAACTAATTTTACCACTGTTATGAATCGTAATATAGACATCTGTGTTTTCCACTGGTCTGAGGTGACCCCTGTGAAAGAACTGTTTGACCACAAAGGGGTCACAACCTACAGGTTGAGAAGCGCTGACATAGAGAGATCCTGTCTCAAAAAAGAAACCAAACAACACAAAACAACGACAACAACAAAACCAACTTTCTACGCCAGGTATGGTGACTTGGGCCTGTAATCCCAGCACTTGGGGGACAGGAAGGCAGGAAGCGAAGTTCAAGTCCACCGGAGCTGCATGAGACCTTGTTTCTAAACGACAAACCAACAAACAAAAATAAAAAAAAGAGGCTAAAGCGATGGTTCAGCAGTTAGAGCACTTTCTGCTCTTACAGAGGACCTGAGTTCAATTCTCAGCACCTACATAGTGGCTCAGAACCACTGTAACTCCAGACCCCAAGTGCCAGGGGATCTGACACCTTCTTCTGACTTCCTCAGGCACACACATGGTATATCATTTTCCTCAGGCAAAGTGCTCATAGAGAAAAATAATAAATCTAAAGAAGAAAAAAAGTTTTTTCCCCCTCAGTGCTGAGGACTCAGGACCTCATGAGCACTAGGCAAGCACTTTATTATAGAACTCCCCTGAATGGGGAGGGAGCTTTTCACAAAAATGAAATGGAGGTTCACGGTGATTTGCCCAGAGGGATACAACCAGAGAGCGGAACTGGCTTGAACTAGAGTTGGTTTCCCCAGGCCTGGGTTTCCCTTGTGCCGACTTTCCCAAGGCCAGGAATGTCAGCTTCATTCTAAAGCTTCTAAGGCAAGAACACTTGGTCTCAAGTTCTCTACTTGATGAGGACTCACGCTCAGCAGGTGTCTGAGCCACAGATAAACGCTGAAGTATAAACTAAGCCAAGCATATCACTTTGCCCTCTTTAGGCAAAGGCAGAAGAGGGCCTCTCAACCCCAGGAAAGATGTCTGTCTCATGGACATAATGTCCTGAGAGATAGGAAGGGACATTCAACACTCCAACCCACAGCTCCTCTAGCCTGGGACAGGGATGTTCTGCAACTGCCCCAGGCATGGATGGGAGGCAGGCCAAGGAGCTGCAGTGGACACACCCAGAGTGGCTGTGTGACAGAAGACAGGCTCCTTGAGGCCACGAGCAAAGCTAGTGACAGCCACAGTTGGATCAGAAAGCGGGCCAAGCCAGGAATAGGGAAATGACCTTTCCAACAGCTGAGGTTTCGGGGTACGGTGTCAGATGACCAGTGAGATCAGCTGTCAGCAGAAGCTCCAGCAAGGGGAGGCGACCAGCCAGCTCCAGGGAAGGGGTCTAAACTGGACTGTGTCGCCGCCAACAGGGGGCGAAGGCTGTAGCATAATGGTGGAAGGGAGAGAGAAGTGGTTTCTCCATGTGAAGAGTGGTTTGGGCATCTCTAGGGATGAAGTCGGGCCTGTGGGTTTCTGGAGGACCACACCATCGTGCTGTGTGCAGAGCCACTGGCCAGAACACTTCACTGCCCTTACCTCAGAAAAGAGGGTATTAAAAGCATCTCTTGGCTCTGTTTGTGCAAGGGTTTAGTCCAGCCATTAATAACTGGCTAATGGATTTCTTGACTCTCACAAGCAAAGGTTTCTGGAAGAACTCTACTGTTTAAGTATAAATAAGGACTCTGCAGCCTGTTAACTCCTGAGTTCTTGGGTGGGGGTTACCTTTTGGACTTTGGGAGGGTCAGACATTTTTACTGGCTAGTTAGTGCTCAAGCACTAGAGTAATAAGACCTAGGTGGGAATTCTGCTTGGCTAAACTACGTCCTGAGCCTCTGTTTCCTCGTCTCTGAAACAGACATAGCACTGACTTTTCAGCGTCAGTGGACGGAAACGAGACCCTGAGTGAGTGCTCGGTGGAGCGGGCCACACAGTCATCACCGTCTGGTTTCCCTCTGTAGTTTGTTTGTGTGAGATAGCATCTCACTATGGAGCTCTGGCTGGCCTGGAACTCGCTGTGTAGCCCAGGCTGGCCTCCAACTCACAGAGATCCACCTGCTTCTCCCTCCCCAGTGCTGGAATCAAAGGTGTGTGCTACTACGGCCGGCTTTAGTGATGGTTCTTAATTCTCATGTGCATCCAAATGACAAGGGCTTGTTAAAAAGCACCAACTACAATCCCACCCCAGACGCACCGGCGAAAGGCCTTGGAGGGCTGCCACGTGAGGCTCCCCCTTATTTCTGATCACCTAGCTGCATGCCACCCCCTTCTCCTACTCCTAGAACTGGCTACTCATCTGTCTCTGCCCTTCACCATGAGTCCTGGGAGCCCAGGGATACCGCCTGGCTTACTTGTGCTGAGCCCCCAGGGTCAGCACAGAGCCTCACACTGTGGCTCCGTGTGTACTGTACACACGAGGTAGGGAAGAAATGAAGGAACTCCATCCTCCTAACAAAGCAGTTCAGTAAGCAGGTCTCTCCTCCAGAGAGGAAGAACACCTTGGGTTTGTGGTCTGGCTGGCACATCTGTTTGACCCCAGGCGAGTGAGTCACTCAATCTGTTGTGAGCCTCAGTGTCTACCCTTGCCAAACAGACAAGCCCTGTAACCTTCAGGCTGGCATTGTTACCGTAAGGAACCTGGAGAACAGAGGGACTTCAATGTACTTTGAGGAAAGACAGATCAAGGACAGGACAAGCTTGCCCTAGCCTTGGCCACTCTACATCTCTTCCTGTATCCAGCAGAAACTGGACAGGATCTGATCCACAGGTTCCAAAGCCCTGGGCCACCAGGTGGGAGACTCTGTCTTCTCACAGCCAACCTCAGCTCATCATTGGTGCTGAGAAGTTGATCCCTGACTTGTCACTCGATGTGGACACACAGGGAAGAAGACAGGGTGTCGGGACCATGAATCATCCTGTAACTCCTTACGATGGGCGTTCTTAGAACCTAAGGTCTCCTTTTCCCCTATCCTACCTGGGAGCCCACCCGCGCCTGACTAGGGAGCCAGAAGTGGCCTCTTGGAAAGAAAGCTCGCTGCCTTCCCTCACTATGAAGCCACAGCTGGCCTGGAACTTGCTATGCAGACCAGACTGCCCTTGAACTGGCACTTGCCTCTGCTTCCTGAGGCTATGACTGAAGGTATACAGTGCCAACGCCTGGCCCTACTGACTGCAATTATCTTGCAACATAGGTTTACATTTCTTTATTTTAAATGTATCTTGTATGTGTGGGTGTTTCGGTTGCCTGGATGTCTGAGCACCACTTGTATGACTGAGGAGAACAGAAGAGGGCTTCCGATCCCTTGGACCTGGCAATGCAAACAGTTCTGAGTCTGAATGTGGGTGCTGGGATTCAAACCCGGGTCCTTTGAAAGAGCGGCCAGTAATCTTAACTGCTGGGCCATCTCTCCAGCCCTCATACTTATTTTTTGAGATAGGGCAGCTTGCCCATACTGGCCTTGAACTTCTGATTTAGCTTTACCTTGAACTTCTGATTTTTTTTTTTTGAGATTTTATTTTTATTTCATGTGTATGAGTGTTTTAATGCATGCCTGCTGCCTATGGACCAGAAGAAGGCACCCATACCTAGTTTATGCAGTGCTGGGAATCAACCCTGCGCCTCCTGCATTCTAGGCAAACACTCTACACCAACTCAACTAAATCTCCAACCCTCATAATTTATTTTGAAACTCAAAACATCTGCCAGGGATTTGCACCAAGAACAACCAATCCAAGTTATGAATTTGCTGTGGCTCAGTCTGTTATCCCCCTCTGATAAGGAAGGTCATCACTTCAAGGACAGGAACTCTGTTGTCTAAATCTCTGAACCCAAAATAGTCCCTGTCCAAGAAAGTGGTCGAGCACACTGAACATTTTTAAACCCACAAATGTAAAAATTGTCTTCTGTGGGTCAGCTTCCACCCCCCCCCCCCCCCCCGAGGATCCTATTGCGATTTAAACTGAGCAGTTTGCTAGCTGAGGCTTTCTGTGTAACACTAGGGAAGCCACAACCATCCCGAAGCCCTCTTACCCCTCTGCAAGAGGGGCAGGATAACATGTATATAGCTCCATGCTCAGGCATGGGCACATGGCCAAGGTGTGTTGTCCAGATGAAATGGTCCTGGTGAGGCACACTATGTGTGGGCTCCACCTTTGCCAGGGAGGCAGTAACGCACGGGAGTAACCCACACATGAGGGTAACACACACACAAGACAACTGTGCAGGCCTGATCTAGACACTGACCGCTCCTTCCCATCTCTGCTCCCCGCCTCCCCTTGTTTCTTATGACTCTAGCCAAGTGCTCGACCACGCTGCCTACATGAGTAGTTTGTAGACAATATTTTTTGTAATAAAAATGTAGGTTTGTTTTTATTTATTACAAAACCCACTTGTAATCCTAGCACTAGGGAGGCAGAGGCAGGAGGATCTCTGTGAGTTTGAGGCCAGCCTAGTTTACACAGCAAATCCCAGGCCAGCCAGGGCTACATAGTGGGACCCTGTCTCAAAAAAATCAAAACAGAACAACCACCAAGCCAGCAAAAATCCAGCTTGCTTAATAATTAATGATTTAATTTAAGAAACAGTTAAGCTTCCCACCATCTTGGTGCCTGTGGAGTCCTGCTGGGAACGGGACCTCTAAAAGGCAAACATGTCTGAAAGGCTTGTCCAAGGCCATTTTTGCTGGCTGGAAGCGAGGTCTCCGGAACCAAAGAGAGCACATGGCTCTTCTTAAGACTGAGGTGGTTATGGCTGAGATGAAACTGGATTCTACTTGGGCAAGAGATGTGTTTATGTGTATAAACAAGGGCAACACACTGACTCCTAGAGGCAAACTGAAAAGCCAGAGTAAGCTGGGAAGGGATCTTAGAGCCATGGAAACAGCAGCAGGGCCTGTGCCAGAGTCCAAACCAACCCTCCTGCAAAGGCCATTGGTCATAGAATCCTCTCAAAAATTTAAACTAACCAAAAGGAAATAAGTAAAAATGAAAAAAAAAATTTACAGTTAAACCAGGTAGTTGTGCCGTACACCGACAGCCTCAGCACTGGGGGGACAGAAGCAAGAGGGCCAGGAGTTTAAGGCCAGCCTCGTATGCAAGACCCTGCTGCAAACAAAAATTTAAAAATTAAGTCATGTTAAATTTAAATCACTCCTCAGCTCTCAGAGCTGCTGGTGAAAACAGTACACTGAATACAAGAGCGCTGTTGTCTGGAATACAACATCACCCAGTGAACAGAAGGGGTTTCGCTGGGATCAAAGCTGGGTCCTGGTCCACACGAGGCAGGCTTACAGCCCTGTTTTCTTTTAACTACCGTGTTCACAAGTCCTGATTATGTCCTGGGCAGGTCACACAAACCATCTTTCTCCAGCAGTCACCCTATTTTCTTTTCTTTCAAGTACCACTCATCATCACCAGAAACAATCTGATATGTTGCCATGTTGCTTTTAGCTGTCTGCCTGTGACTCAGTCCCTGGCCTGGGGTTAGTTAGTGCTCAGTAATAAAGGTGCTGAACAAAGAAAATGAAGGCCCGGACCATACCCAGATAAGAGGGGGCTGTGTGGGTGAAGGACAGAACTCACTTCGCTGGGATGAGGGCAGCAGGCATCCAGGTAGTGGGCTGGACTGGGCAGAGGGAAGTCACAGGCTTCTGCGCAGCTCCAGCAACAGTCTTGGGTCTCGGAGGCAGTCTGTTTTCTGCACGGGAAGCTGCAGTCTGTGCAGCAGCCCTGAGCCTAGGAGATGGCAAGACTCAGGATCTGGGCCGGACAGCAGAGAGGGCCAGACAACTCTCTCTCTACTTTCTGGAGAGGGGTAAGGGAAGGATTCAGTGGAGTCAAGGAGCAAGATTCCCGTGGTCCCATGCAAAGGACAGATGCTCTGACTGAATGGTAAAGGTCAAACGCTTGCAAGTGAGGGGACATACTAATCCCCCGGCTCCCCTCCAGGCTCCTCACCAGCAGGCAGTGCCTCGCCAGCAGCACTAGGCCCAGCAGCAACAAATACACGCCCACGGCGATGAAGACGATGGCCGGGATGGGGAGCAGCAGGGAAGGGCTGCTGATGGAAGAAGCTGAGGCTGGATTCCATGGGCCCGAGGAGGCCTGGACAAGCACAGAGGAAGGGGGAAAGGGAGGTGGGGCAAGAGCGGGACAGGATGCCAGGAGGGGCACAGAGCTAGGTGAGAGGTCAACAGGGTACCACCCTGACTCGCCACCGTGTCCCTCTGCCATCCTCGTTTTATTACCAAGTACCGGCTGTCGATTTAGAGTTATCTGCGAAACACCGCCCTTCTTTGTAGACTCCTTCTCCGCACAGACTTTTGTATCTAACTCCGCTATGACAAACTTCCCACCCCTCAGCCCTCATCACTGGTCCCGCTTCCGACTTGTTTCTTCCCACACCAGCTGCCCTGGTATCCCCACCCACGGCTCCCTACAACTGCTTATTTCCAAGCGCCCCCACCCTAGCCCTAGCTACTCCTCCCCCGCCCCATACCCTGCCATCACATGAGGTCTAAGCGGTTCCCCAGGCTCCATCCTCTGCCCGGGCCCCAGGCCTCTGCCTGTACCGCTGGCTGCCCGGTTGTTACTACACGATCTCGCTAGGAATCCCCGAAACGGGCCACCTCCCGGGAAGTGAATCCCGGGCACTGTCTGGCGGCTCCTGTCCGGAAGAGTTTTTATTGGACAGAAGGTCCCCTCCCCAGCACCTAACACTGGACTCACGTCCATGGGGAAGGGCAACACAAGTCCGTCCGGGAGCTGCAGAACAGAGAAGATTCTGGGCTCGGAGATCGAGTACCCCTCGGCTGGGGTACCCAATCTCCTCTCTCTTCCTGCGTGGGAAACCTGGGGCCCACGGACGACGGCTGGACAGGCGGGGGTCTCGGGGTCCAACGCCTTCCCCTCCGGCCTTGGCCACGCCCTCCGCAGTCCCCAGGTCCCGGCTCCCTCGGGCCACGCGGCCACAGCACCTATACCCGCAGGGCGGCGGTTTACAGATCCCGCGCCGCCTTGGGTCCGAACCGCCAAGGCGCCAGCACCGCCCAAGAGCTTGGCGCTGCTTCTTGCCGTTGCCATGGGGACCGCAGTGCTGCCTCTACGGCGGCCGCAGAGACCCAAACTCTCTATTCCCGCCTCACTGTACCGGCTCTGCCTTCTTGGACCACTTACCCTAGGTCATCGCCACCATCCTGGCTTTCCCTCCGGAACTAGAGGGAAACAGCGAATTCTCGCCACCGCTGGCCCAGGCAGGGTGTTCGTTAGATGCTGGATGCCGGAGGAGGCAGGCTGGGTCCACTCCCTCTTCTGCAGAGGGGGAACGGCCTGCCTCATCCATACTGTGTTTCTAAACTTTATTTTCTGGAGAGGGGCAAAGAAGGATTAACTCCCTTGGTCCCATGAAAAGGACAGATGCTCTGACTAAATGGTAACCGAGTCTCAAGATAAAAGCTTGTAAGTGAGGGGAGATACTAATCCCCAGGTTCCTCATCCCCAAGGCCTACCCTTTCCTCCCTGCCAGGCTCCTCGTTAATTTTATGGAAATATCAAATGTTTTTCAGCCCGTTTCACTTCACCAGCTTTAGTCTCCCCCCCAACCCGCGCCCAGCTTTTTGCATTTTTTTCTTTCCTTCATTCATGTTTTGTTTACTAAGACAAGGTCTCGTTCTGTAACCCAGGCTGGCCTGAAACTCACACTATGTAGTGTAGCTTGGTCTGAGCCTCACAGCAGGTCCTCACCCTCCTGAGTGCCATGCTCACACCTGGTCCTGTTCTTATTCTATGCTGAACCACCATAACCCACTGACTGCAAGATAAAACACAGCGTTAGCAGACTCCACGTCATCTACTCAGCATCCTCTGGCTTCCCTCCACAGCTCCAAGAATAAAGCCAATTTACTTCCCTCCTGCTGACATTCTATCGGAGGACAGGGCATACATATATAAATAGATACGGTTTTGTGCCGATCAATTCTTTCAGTGCCCCGTGTAAGATGTACTGAAGGGATGCTGAGCCATGCCCAGAGTCTCAGCTCTGAGGCCTTTGAGACTCTGTTCCCTCTGCCTAGAACATCCTTCCCTTTCTTTCTCTTGAACTCCTTCCTCATCCCTCAGGCCAGTGCTTGGCTTTGTCCTTTCAGGGTCTTGCTGCACACTTCAGGCAGTAGTTGCGGCATTGGGTTCTGCCCTCTTCAGCCTCATCCCAGGGTACTGAATGTCGCCATGTCTGCCTGGCCCCTGGGTCAGACAGCTAGTGCTGGCCTGCTTCTCCTGATTTGTTTCCAAGCTCTAGCACTTGGCCTTGGGACCACCCAGAAAACAATGTCCACTGACTCTATAAACCACTCAGATCCAGATCCGACTCTACTTGCTGATGAAGTGTTTTCTGGCACCCATTCCCTTGGCTTCCAATGTGCTCAGCTTCCCCGAGTCACTCCTAACCTTCTGGGTGCAAAAGTGTGCACATGCGTGTGCACACACAGAGACACAACTCCTGTGGAGGCCTGGGATACCGTGCCACCACACACCTGCTTCTCTTCCCTCCCCGATGTACTTACAACAGCTGCTTCCCCGGATTTCCTTTTTTTTTTTTTTAATTTTTCATTTACTTTTTATTTTATTTTATTTTATTTCTCCAGAGTCTCACTATATAGCTCTGGCTGCCCTGGATATGTAGACCAGGTTGGCCTTGAACTGGGATTAAAGGTGTGCGCCGCCACTATGCCTGGCTCCCATGGGCTTTTTTACACCACAAGAAAGCTACAGAAATTGTCAGGTAGTGGCGCTCGACTTTGATCCCAGGACTCAGGAGGCAGAGGCTGGCAGATCTCTGTGAGCTCAGGCCAACCTGGTCTACAAAGTAAGTTCCCAGACAGCTAAGCTAAGGCTGTCACACAGAGAAACTCTGTCTCTAAAAACCAAAAAAGAAAAAAGAAATTGTCCGAGTCTGTGCCCTATTGTGCAGTTTCCTCCAAGACTGAAACATTCCATCCTTCAGGGAAGCTCCTTAAGCAGGAAGGTAAACAACTCAAAATAGCTTCAGGAAGTCCCTGAGTCTGACCAGATTCACCAGGCCTCTACCTGCCAGGGTAAGCAATAAATGCCGAGAGTCCTTCTTAGACAAGACACGCTGTAAAGACCCTTTAGACTTAGGCCAACTGAGTCACGTGGGAAGGACACTCTCCAACCTTTCGAGCTGCCTGCAGGCTGTGTTTTTGTGAGCCGTCACCTAACCTGGGGTGGGCTTTGGTGATGCAGCTGTCTGTGAGTCATTGCTGCTCCTGTAAATAACCCCTCACCCATATTCCTGTTAAGTAACCCCAACAATACTTATTGGTTCACCAAGTTGGACCTTGGTGGCATCCGTACTTTGGTCTTTCCTAGGCTGCCTATCTGGGGTGAGTAGATCGTGTGTGTGTGTGTGTCTGTGTGTCTGTGTGTGTGTTTCCCCAGGAAAAAAGTTTTGTCACACAAGAGCCTCTGGGTCCTGAATCCCCTTTGAGCCTTCACATTGCCAGGGGCCCAGTCATTCCTTACGACACCTCTAGCCTTCTCAGAGATGACTTTGAGCACAAAATGCGTGCTCAGCTAGTCCCTGATGTCAGCATTGTTGACTTGAAGCAGTATCAGATTGCCTCCTTGAGATTCTTTTTTTTTTTTTTTTTCTGAGTCTCAAGGACCAGGATGAGGCCAGTTTCCACCTCCACTGTAGAAAAGGTCTCTAATGATGCAAGCTCCACCCCCCCACCGCCACCCCCATCTTCAGCCCCTTCCAACAGACAGATGTGAGCCTTGGCACGGCCCCAGCCTCACCCATGCTCTGCAGTGGCCAGACTCACTGCTGATGGAACTCTGTTCCTACCATTGGCTCCTCCAGAGTGTAGGAGGGCAGACAGTGTCCCAGACAAGCCAATAGGAGGGATGATATCTGTGCCTCACTTTGCCACGGCCTCCCTTCTGCTCACATTATACCAGCAGGAGGAGGTAGGGAGGTGATGACTTTGCCATAGCCAATAGCTGCCATGCTCATGCTACCTGAAGTTCAAAGCAGGGGGTGTCAGATACGATAGTGTTGAACTGACCCAGAAAAGTGAGAAAAGGATACCATGTTCCCCAGCATCATGGGCTGGCTGAGAGATCCAGAGGGACCAGCAGGTGAAAGAAGCTTTGGCAGGCTCAGATATGACCCTGAGAAGGATCATTTTGATCTAATAATTTCAACCCCTCCATTGGCTATCAGACAACATTGGCTTCTAGATATTAAGGAAAGGCTCCTGGGCTGGCAGGATGGCTCAGCAGGTATACACATGTCTGATGAACTGAATTCAACCCCCAAAAGCCTTGTAAAGGTGGGAGGAAGGAATGGACTCCTCTGATTTCCACACACACATGCTATAGCGTGGATGCATCATACACACACACACACACACACACACACACACACACACACACACACTACAGAGAGAGAGTTTTCTCAGCATCCCTAATATGAAAATGAAAGCCACAGACTGTGGTGGGCCAAGCCTTTGCTCTTAGCACTCAGGAGGCAGAGGCAGGTGAACTCTGAGTTCAAGGCCAGCCTGGTCTACAGAGTGAGTTCCAGGACAGCCAGGGCTCCGCAGAGAAACCCTGTCTCAAAGCAAACAAACATGAAAAAGAAGATGAAAGGCCTTTGTCTAGACCTCATCATGGGGGATGAAGAAGCTGCATCTGCGACCTGCCCTGGGCCAAGTCGGCCGGCTCTCATACCTCCGGTCCCAGAACATGGGAGGTAAGACAGGAGGATCCTTAGTTTGAGAATAGTCTGGGCTACATATAAAACCCTGTCTCACAGGCTGGGAGCAGGGTGGCTCAATGGTAGACTATTTTCAAGACATGCACAAGACTCTTGGGACTTAATCCCAAGTCCCATAGAAAACAAATAATCGGACAGTCATTAATGACTACCACAGTGAGATCTGGTATAGGAACTGCACTTTATGCCTACCTTTTTGAATCCTTCCCAGAAGCCCTTAGTAGAGTTCCTGCTAGTGTCCCCACTTGTACATAAGCATTCCAAGGCTCAGGGGAATTGAGTCACACAGCTGTTCCTGGCAAGGGAGCGGCAAAACCAGGATTCAGACCCAGGCAATATGACAGAGGCCCAGCAAGGTTCTGAAACGTAGCCAAGATCACACAGACAAGCCATGGAAGAACAGATTAGTGGATCTGGGGTTGTCTGTGTCCATCTTACAGCTCAGCTTTTTCTGGGGTGAGGAGAGAGGGGAGGACCAGACCTGCTTGGCACCATATGAACTCAGGACAGGTACAAACAAAAGAACTAAATAATGAATGCCCCGGCACCGGGCCAGAGTGTTAGGTGGAAAACAGACACCACAAGCTGCTTGGTGGCTACTTATTTACAACCTCGGGGACATCACACCCGCATACTCTCCCATCTGCCATCTGCCCGGGTCCTGAGAATGAGCCTGGGAGCCGTTGGACAAGGGAGCTCAAAGCAACAGGAAATGGTACACCCCAGCCCCAGAGGACCCTGCTGACAGGTCTGCAGGGGTGGGAGAACCGGGCGGGGGTGGGAGACTTCCCCGGTGAGCCAGGCTGAGGGAGGGAAGGACAGGGAAGAAGTCACCTCTTCGCAGGCTACGTCCAGTGGCTAAAAACCTTCCTGGTTGCAGTCCCAGGCTGGTGGCTGCTCCCAGAGACTTCTAGAACACGTGGATGGCAGCAGTGGGTGGAGGGTACCCCATCTTGAGTTTATTTTAGGTGGCATGCCAGTTCAGCAAGACACACACACACATACACTCCAAGACACACACACACACACACACACACACACACACACACACACACTCCAAGACACACATGCCTGTTCAAATATAATATTTTTCTCCCAGTCCCCTTTCTACACTTTTGCTTGTTTAGGCCCTTAAAAAAAAACAAAACAGAACAGAACAAAACCCACGTTATTGTTACCATGTACGTGTATGATTTGTGTGCGTGAGTACAGGTGCCTGTGCCACGGTGTGGAAGGCAGAGGACTACTTTGGGGGGTCGATGCTCTTCTTTCACCTGGGTGTGGGATCTGGAGAGCAGGCAGTAGCTTCAGAGGCAAGCGCTTTCACCCACTGTGTGTCTCCCCGTCCTGTCCTCTCCTTCTGTCTTGTGTTGAGACAGGGTCTTGCTATGTAGCCCGGGATGGTTTTGAATCCACAATGATCTTGTTCACTCAGCCTGCCAAGGACTGGGGTTACAGGTGTGAGCCACCACACTGGCCCCTTTCCATACTTCTGTAGCCGGGAAGAAGTTCCCCTTTCGTAGAGGAAAAATGAGTAGAATCATTGTATCTAGGGTAAACATCAGAATGAAGTAGCTGTTTACACTGTATCTAGGGTAAACATCAGAATGAAGAGTTGTTCCCTAGAAGTACTTTGACCTTAAAGAAATCATTGTAGAAAAGGGATTGTTTCCTGTTATCTGCAGAGCTGTTTTTCTGGGGGAGTTTTACAGCCTTTGCATGACTTAGGTCACAGGACGATGAGGGCACACCTGGAGGTCTTGCCTTATCGGGCACTGCCAGCAGGACACAGTGAGGACTGAGGTTGCAGGGTGTGATGTCTTCCTTCCCAAAACACACAGGTCAGCTCAGGGGCTTCGGTATGAGGACCTTGTTTGACCCAAAAACACCTTGTGTAATAATCAATAAATACGCCTTTGCACGCCTGTTTGCAGTTCAGTTCACAGAAACTGTTCCCCCCTGCTGCTGCCAGAGGGCCTAAAATTCACCTTAGAGTGACCCTCTTTCTTCGACGACCTGAGCAGCACCCTTTACTGCCAGATTCAGTCCCTCATCTTTTTTTTTTTTTTTGGTTTTTCGAGACAGGGTTTCTTTGTGTAACTTACTCTGTAGACCAGGCTGGCCTTGAACTTGGAGATCTTCCTGCCTCTGCCTCCCAAATGCTGGAATTTAAGGTGTCCACCACCACTGCCAGCTGTTTTCTTCCAGATTGGACAGAGCAGCGATGGACTCTGGCCAGCACAGTCAAGTCCTGTCACTTACAATGTTTTTGTTTTGTTTTGTTTTTGGAACAGGGATTTTCTGTGCAGTCTTGGCTGTTCTGGAAATCTCTCTGCAGACCATGCTGGCCTTTAATTCAGAAATCTGCCTGCCTCTACCTCCCAAGTGCTGGGATCAAAAGCGTGTGCCACCACTGCCTGGCCTGGCATTCCATTTTTTAAATATGTTTATTACAATTTTTATGGTATGGGTATTTTGCCCACATGTATATGCACTGCCTGGTACCCAGAGCCTATGGAGGCCAGAAGAGGGAATGGGGTCCTTTGGAACTGCAGTTATAGGCAGTTGTAAGCTGCCACTGTGCAGATGCTGGGAACCAGGACCTGGGAAAAGCAGCCAGAGCTCTAACGGCTGAGCCATCTCTCCAGCCCGTCATTACATTTCACCAGGGTTAAAGCTTTCTCTTTGGAGGTTACAAGATTGTACTCCGGAATCCACAGCCTGAGGCTCAGACTCCAGCTGTGAAGGCAGACCTGTTGGCACACATGAGAGAAATCTGGAATTTACTAAATAGCAAGTTCAAGGCCAATCACAGACAGTTGCAACTTTGTCTCAAAGAAGAAAATGGTGGCTCACAACCCCCTGTAAGTGCAGTTCCCAGGGGTCTGGGGCGCTGTCTGGCATCTACAGGCTCCTGCATGCACATATTCATGTGGTGCATAAAGACTCGTACATTGGCGTGTGTGCGCACACACACACACACAGACACACACAGACACACACACACATCTTTTTTTTTTTTTTTTTTTTTTTGAGATAGGGTTTCTCTGTGTAACAGCTCTGGCTGTCCTGGAACTCATTCTATAGACCAAGCTGGCCTCGAAATCACGGAGATCTGCCTGCCTCTGCTTCCCAAGAAATGTTTCTTTTTTTTAATAATTTATATTTATTTTTATTTTTATTTTATGTGCATTGTGTTTTGCCTGCATGTCTGTGTGAGGATGCCAGATCCCCTAGAACTGGAGTCACAGACAGTTGTGAGCTGCCATGTGAGTGCTGGGAATCGAATCTGGTTCCTCAGGAAGAGCAGCCAGTGCTCTTAACCACTGAGCCATCTCTGCAGCACCCACACAAATAAAATTTAAAACAAAACAAAACAAACAAACAAAAACCCCAAAGACGGAGTGTTAAGTGTGGTAGTACATACTTTTAATCCTGGCACTGGGAAGCTGAGATAGGCAGACTTCTATGAGTTCCGGGCAGGAATTGTCTTAAAACAAAACAAAAATGAACAACCTCCCCCAAACAAACAATAAATGCCAGCTATGCCAGGAACTCCTTACTAGTAACAACACACAACCTGGAGCACGTCACACAGCTTTTCTGTGCAGAGGATGGGGGAGCATCTCTCTGGGGGAACTGTTAGGACAGTAGATACATATTTAAGAATTTTTTTAAAAATTGCATTGGCATTTTGCCTGCATGTATGTCTGTGTGAGGGTGTCAGATCTTGGGTTGGAGACAGTTATTAGCTGCCATGTGGGCGCTGGGAGTTGAACCCAGTCCTCTGGAAATGCAGTCAGTGCTCTTAACTACTGAACCATCTCTCCAGCTCCCATATTTAAGAATTTAGATTATGCCTGGCATCCAGTAAAGGTTAAAAGTAGAGGAAGGAATAAAACAAGTAAGCAAACAAACATCTTGGGTCCTGAGCGCTGGGATTAAAGTAGTGTGTTATTGCTTATTTCTTTGTTATTTACTTAGGAAGAGGACAGAGTCTCAATCTGCAGCACAGACTGACCTGGATCCAACTATGTCTCAAACAGTGGCCTGAAACTCATGACAATCCTCTTTCCTCAGCCTCCCCTGTGCTGGGGATATAAGCCACCCAGCTTGAACCGATATTGTCAGGACAATGTGTGGCTCAGAACCCGAGCGTCATGGTGGTGTCCTGTGTGTTTCGATGGGCAGCAATGTCTCCGTGAAAAGGCGCTGGTTTTTTACCGGCATGTATTCACTGTAGGTAGTGATGGGGTTCACAGGTATCTTCATGTCACTTAGACTCTTTGATCATATTCACCCTCGTTTACTCCTCCCCTACCCCTCCCTCTCTAGCTATTTTCTTTAGGTTCTTTTGTTGTTGTTGTTGTTGTTGTTTTGTTTGTTTGTTTGTTTGTTTTCGAGACAGGGTTTCTCTGTGTAGTTTTGCTGCCTGTCCTGGAACTCACTTTGGAGACCAGGCTGGCCTCGAACTCACAGAGATCCACCTGCCTCTGCCTCCCGAGCGCTGGGATTAAAGGTGTGCGCCACCACCCAGTTGGTTCTTTTTAACAAATTTGCTTTTATTAATTATTACTGTGGACACTCATGCCATGGTGGCATCAGGGAACAACACGATGGGGTTACCTCTTTTCTTCTATTTTACATTGGTTCTGAGGATCAAATAAGGTCACGAGGCTTTCGTGGCAAAACCGTTTTATCCACTGAGCCATCTCACTGGCCCTTGTGTTTCTGAGACAAGTTCTCACTATGTGACCCAGGCTGGTATCAACCTTTCAATGCTCCTGTCTCAGTCTTCTCAGTGTTCCAGACCACAGCGGTGAACCACCACACTCGGTGAAACTTGATTCTTCGTGTACAAAAAAGCCGATTTAATCTTTTTTGAGGTACACACATACATATAAACAGATAGATATACAGTATACATATGCTTTTAAATTTTCCTTGGGGCTGGAGAGATGGCTCAGCGGTTAAGAGCACTGGCTGCTCTTCTAAAGGACACAGGTTCAATTCCCAGCACCCACATGTCAGTTCACAACTTTATGAAAGTCCAGTGACAGGGACTCTGACTCCCTCATACAGACACACATGCAGGCAAAAAACCCCAATGTACATTAAATAAATAAATAAGTCTTTTAAAAAAAAATTCCTTATAGGCATAGATTAGGGGAAAGTATGAAAGGCACCTTAGGGGTGTAGTTATGAAAAAAAAATGTTGAGGATTGCAATAAACCCCAGATTTTCCTAAGTGGGTCATTACCCACTGGTAGGTTGCAAAATCATGAACTGTATTTGGCAGAGACTGTAGGAAAAAAAAATCCCAGTACACTGCACAGAAGGGACATCGGTACTGTGAGAAAGTTAACTGGGTTGGGGGTAATTTGGCAGCAGAGCACATGGGTAGAGAACTGCATCATGAAACCTATTTCTGTGGGTCACTGAAACTGTAGTGAGCTTTGTGTTCCCCTGTCTTTCACATCTCAGACACCGCTGTGCACCTGCGGGCTGTTCAGTGAAGACAAGAAGACTCTGACAATGAAAGAAAGAATTGTAGAAGAGTCTAGAAGGTTCCAGTGAAACTCAAGTTCTGACCACCCCAGCTCCTGGCCCTACATTTCAGGGTAAGCTACATGTCCAGAAGAAAACATCTGTCCCAGGGCACTGAGACGGCTCTGTCATGGGTTCAGTCACCAGGACCCAAACATCAAAAACAAGCCAGTAAACAAAACTCCTTTCCGTTCCTTCTATCTTCTACATCTGAATAATATTATAGAAACCAACAAATCACTGGTGGTTGGGGAGCTCACCTTTAATCCCAGCACTTGGGAGGCTGAGGCAGGTGAATCTCTGTGAGTTCCAGGCCAGCCAGAGCTACAGAGTGAGACCGTGTCTTGAAAAATCAGAAACAAACAAACAAACAAACAAAATGTTTAGCGGTGTCTAATCATACACCCACTTGTACACACTGCATTCCCACACTTCAGAGGGTTCTCTGGGATCTCCTGCTCACGCCTTTCCCCAAGCTAAATGCTCTTGTGGGTTTTACTCAGTTACATCCCAACGACAAAGCCATGCAGCAGGCTGCTTACTACCTCCTCCTAACCCCCAACCCTGGTCGGTCTGGTTTGGCTTGAGGGTTTTGGGGGCAGGGTTTCTCCGTAGCACAAGCTAGCCTAGAATTTGTGATCTGCTGCTTCAGCGCTCCAAATTTTGGAACTACAGCAGGTGCATGTATTTTATTTGTTGGTTTTCTCCTTTGGTAGAGAGAACATAGAGTCTTACGAATATTAGGAAGGGTTCTACCACTGAGTCACGTTCCCAGATCCTACTTTTACTTTGAGAGACAGGGTCTTGGGTGCTGGAGATGTAGTTCAGTCGTAACGTGCTTTGCCAGGCGTGCGTTAAGTCCTGGGTTCTATGCCGTATAAGGCCAGATATAGTAATGTCCTTCGGTAATCTTAGCACTTGGGAGGTGGAAGCAAGAGGATCAGGAGTTCAAGGCCAGCCGGGTGGTGGTGGCTCAGACCTTTAATCCCAGCACTCCGGAGGCAGAGACAGGCAGATCTCTGTGAGTTCGAGGCCAGCCTGGTCTATAAAGTGAGTTCCAGGATAGGTTCCAAAGCTACAGAGAGACCCTGTCTAGAAAAACAAAAACAAAACAAAACAAAAGTTCATTTTTAGCTATACAATGAGTTCAAGGCCAACCTGGGCTACAAGAGCAACCATGTCTCAAAAAAAAAAAAAAAAAAAAAAAAAGTACTGTGAGTAGATGGGACTTGGGCACACCACCCCGCCACGTTACACGTTCTCTGATTACCTGTAGCATCTGATTTTGAGATGCAGACCCTCCCAACCCTGAAATTGTCAACTTTATCAGGTGTTGCAGCTTTCCAAATCGGTGACTTGCCTGGACGGGTCTCTGCTCTTGCTTTCTTGCTCCGCCCCTGAAATGTAACTGTCTATCAAATCATCAACAAATTCTAATTGGTCAGTTCAACCTAAGGAACCAGCACTCATCACCCCTTTCCTCAAGAACAGAAACAAATGATAGGGCACTGTGTCCAGAGACTGGCCAATGGAAGGGCCGCAGAGTGACCAGCGCACCAATGGGAGGCTGGTGTTCCTGCCTGGCTAACTGCCTCTGGAGGGCAATCTCGCACCTTCCTTCTGTGGTGGGAAGGTCACTTAAAAGCCACTCAAAGGATGCAGGATGGCAGGGTACAACTCCCTCCGTGGCTCCCGGCCTCCCCGACTCCTCTCCTCCTTGGCTTTTTCAGGCAAAAATAATATATAAAGATGTGCATTCCAGGGTTTCTGCTTCCTTTTTTTATTATTTTTATGGGATAATAATCTTTCAAAATTTTCTTTCTTTTCGTGTTCTTTTAAAATTTCAAGCATTTTGACAATCTGAACACCCCCACCCTTCCTCTTTCCAAGCCTGTGGCTGAGGAGAAAAATCAGCCTCTCCCCTGCCCTCCCACTTTCGTCCCAGAGAGGTGAGGCCGGTGACGAGTCTGAGAGAGACAAGGCAGACCTGGGTGTGTATCTGCAGAGGCTGGGCTGGGCTAGTGCTGAGAAACGTGCACCGTTAGGTGAAGGGAAAGAGGGATTGGTTGTGGAGTTTCCTCTTTTTTCTTTATTTTCCTCCCTGCCTCACTTCCCGCTTCCTCTCCGCCCACCCCTGTGTGTGCGTCCAAAAGATTGAACCCAGGGCCTCACACATGCTAGGCAAGTGCCCCCCTTTTTTTTTTTTTTTAAGATTTATTAGCCAATCATGGTGGTGTAGGCCTTTAATCCCAGCACTGGGAGGCAGAGGCAGGCAGATCTCTGTGTAATTTCGAGGCCAGCCTGGTCTATGTAGTGAGTTCCAGGACAGCCAGGCTACCTGTCTGAAAAAAATTATTTTATGTATTTGGTGTGTTTTTCTTGCATGTACATGCAGTGCCCAAGGAGGCCAGAATAGGTCCCTTGTAACTGGAGTTACAGCTGTTGTGAGCCACCACATGGGTGCTGGGAATCAAACCCAGGTCCTCTGCAAGAGCAGCCAGTGCTCTTAACCACAACCATCTCTCCGGCCCTCTGCTTTGTTTCTGGGGACAGGGTCTTGCTATGTAGCCCATGATGCTTCCCAACTTGTGATTCTTCTTCCTCAGCCCCCCCCCCGCCCCCCGAGTTCTGGGATTGCTGCTCTGTGCTACCATGAAAAGCTAAAATGTAATAAGTTCTGGGAGTATACACCAGCTCCAGGGTTATAGGAAAAACTGAAATAATCTGAACTGGGCTTAAAGTAAGGTGTGTTGATGCACACCTTAACCACAGCATCGAGGAAGTGGATGTGGAGTACAAGGAGTTCAAGACCAGCTTGGACTACATAGCAATTTCAGGGCTAGCCTGAGCTACACGAGACCCTACCTCCAAGGAACAAACACACAAATCAAACACATAGTAGGTCCAGTTGCCCTGGATAAATGTGAAAGTGGAATAAAGGCCAAGAGTAGTGGTACAGGTTTGCACTCTCAGATCTTAGGTAGCTGAGACAGGATGATCAGGAGTTCAAAGCCAGCCTACGTGGAAAGTCTTAGATAAAACAAAAAGCACACTAAGGGTCCAAAAGAAATTAGACTACAGATATGCCTGGTGATTTAGTGACTACAGAGGAGCTCGACTCATGGGCCATTGTGTCTCTGCAGTGACTGTAGTTGGGGGGTGGGGGGACGTGTCTGGAGTATTGTTTTCATGGCCGTATTTTCTGTCCTGCACACAGACATGGCTCTGCTCTTCCTGCTGGGGTGTGCATTCTTCCCGCTGTGCTTTGCTGGCCTCTGTTGGGGGCTTCAGAACCAAACCAACTTGCAGATGGAGAGGCAAGAGGCTGTTTTGGTGGCGTCAAAGTAAGATGGGAAGGTGGGCTACCTTTCCTGGGGTCACCTCAAGGAGCTGGAGTGGACTCAGAGGAGGGTGCACGGAGTGTGGGTGGGGCTGGGTTTTGCAGGTCACTGACTCTCCGAGGTTCAGGTCCCTCATTTGGAAATGGGTTTAAGAACAATTCTTTTTTCCACGGAGACATACGTGGATCATGTGAATGAGAGTCTAGGGGCCATGGACTCACAGGACACCCAGTGAAATCAGAGGTGGCCTGGCTCCAGCAAGGCATCACAGAGCCAACATGTGAGCCCAAGCCAGGACCTGTGTGAGGCAGGCAGGTGCTCTACCGCTCGACTGCATCCCAATCTTTTCTCCCTGAGATGTAGCTTCAGCTTCGCTTTGTAGCCCAACCCAGCCTCAGGCCAGGGATTTTCCTGCCTCCGTCTCCCAAGTGCCAGCAGCTGAGTGCTTATGTGAAATAGCTAATAGTTTTTATTTTCAGAATTGTTTCCATTTAGTTGGAGGGGGTGCACATGCCATGCCTCATATGTGGAGGCCAGAGGACACCTTGAAGGAGTTGGTTCTCTCCTTCCTCCATGTGGCTTCCAGGGATTGGACTCGGTCATCAAGCTTGACAACAAGCACCTTCACGGGCTGAGCCGTCTTGCTGGACTGAAATGGGTTGCCTTTTCACTGACAATTCAGACTACAATTTAAGGAGATAGTATCTTCTGCCGTCAACACTGTACTGGGCAAACGTGTTTGTGGGCTCAGGCTAGGCTAGGTCCGTCTCTCGTCTGACAGGATCTCCCTGTGTAGCCCTGGCTAGCCTGCAACCTGCTGTACAGACCAGGTTGGCCTGGAACTCCCAGGAATCTGCCTGCCAGGGCATAGCTAGGAGAGGGGTGTGAAGAAGTCAATGCTTGGGTATTTCTTTTCTTTTCAATGCTGAGGATGGAGCACAGAGCCTCTGAAATGCTAGACAACCACTGAGCTGTAGCTCCAGTCCCTAGGGGCAGAATTTACCAAGGTGTCTGTGTAAATTCGTAGCAGAGAGAGCAAATCAAAAGCACACACCCCAAAGCCCCCTGTCTCACTCTGCTTTAATCTGCACTGTCCACAGTTAGCCCACAGTCCCTTGACCAGGTCTATGGCCCTCAGTCAGGAGTTTTCATACCAGGACATCATCCCAACTTAGTGCCTTTCACACTTTTCTTCATTTTCTGTTTTGTTTTGTTTGTATGGTGTGTGTGTGTGCGCGTGCGTGCGTGCGTGCGTGCGTGCGTGCATGCGTGTGTGTGTGTGTGTGTGTGTGTGTGTGTGTGTGTGTGTGTGTAGGCAGGGTCTCACTCTGCAGCCCAGGCTGTCTTGTAACTTTTTTCAGGTTTGGCTGTTTTTGTTTTATTCTGTTACTCTTGGTGAGTCTCCTGCTCCCGTCTTCCAAGTACTGGGACCACCAGCCAATCCCTCTACACTAGCAGCTCAGGCTAGGCTAGGTCTGTCTCTCATCTGACAGGATCGCCCTGTGTAGCCCTGGCTAGCCTGGAAGCTGCTGTGTAGAGCAGGTTGGCCTGGAACTCCCAGGCACCTGCCTGCCACTGCCTCCTGTACACCGACCGCTGTTTTTGTCTTTGCCTCTTCCTGGAGGGGAGCAGACAGAGGCTGGAAATCCTGCTTTACTAATGCGCAGAGAGCTATGTCATCTTGGCAAGCTTGTTTTAAACTTCTAAGCTTTGGTTTCTCCTTCCCCGAGCCTAGAAGATCAAAGGAACATGGACATAAATCTCCTTGTTCTGTGCCCAGACTGTAGTAAAACCCAGGAGGGCGAGCCTCTTTCTCTTAGATGAAATCTCCAGGTCTACCATGGTCTCCACCCCTGACTCCGACGTCTGCCTGCCCCAAGACTTCCCTCAGCCATTCCCACAAACTGCCACTAGAGGGCAGCACAAAATAGCAAATCAGCCCTTCCTCGGGGGAGCACAGGGAGTCAGTGGGCTGAGGGCTGGGAAGGTCAGTTGTCAGTACTCAGGGCCAGTTGGAAACCCACACTACAGTGTTAGGATGTCAGGCCCCACACTACACAAGTCTGAAGGACTGTTGCGTTTGGGAAAGGCAGAGCTCCAAGAAGGCCACGTAGGAGTGAGGAGCAGCTGTGGGCTTCGGCCTAAGCTACCCCGGCCAAAGCACTGCCTGTGCTTCCCCTTGGATTAAAGAGGGGGTTGAATCGGCCAACCCCCAGGCTCTTCCTCACTCATAAGCAAGACTGTTCTGAGGAGTGGCCCAGGAAAGGGAGCCAAGGCAACAGGAGAAGGGGATCCAGGAGGCCATGCAGCCCAGTGAAGGGCGCCGGCTTCTGTGGGGCCACGTGGCTTTTCAAGGCAGCATCCTCTTCTTGAGGCTCACTCTCCTTCCGCTGTCCCCGAGGCTGGCACTTCCTCTGGAGCCCAAGCTGGCTTCCCCGTGGGACCCTCCTGCTTCCCATCTCCTGTGTGTCCTCTCCACGATGAGCCACTGCGCCCTTTAGCCCTTGGCCAGTGCTCAAGCCCACGCTGCCAGGGGCTCTGACAGCGATCCTCTTCTTCCCCCTTAGCCCTCTTAACGATCATTCCTTAACTTTCTGACCCTGGGGATGTCGGCTCACACCTCGGGACCATTTCCTGACCTCTAGAAAGTGGACGGGCATCGATGCCTGGTGCTGTCACACGGTGAGGCAAGGACACAGGGCAGAGTGAGGTGGCGCTCACGGGAGGTGCCTGGTGCCTGTTAGTTTCCACTCCTCCCGACCGGTGAAGGGGGGGCCTCTGGGTCTGAAGGACACTGTGGGACGGTTTTGTTCCTATCCACACCTTCAGTGGTTCCCTTCAGGGAAAGCGAGAGGCACCACCCACTGGGGCTGCCTTCCCCAGGGAACCTTCTCAGCTGGAGTGGGCGCCCCATACCTGAGGTCCCTGCAGGCCACTGGGGGACACACGTTAATGTTTATAAGCATTGGCAGAAGGAAACGCCAGACATTTTCAAAGTGCTGACGGGGAAAGGGCGCTTAGAACCCCCAAGAGAAGAGCCGGTCCCTCCCCTAGCCCTTGTCCCCAGCAGCCCCCTGCGCTGCAGCTGCTGTCTCTTTAAGGGCCTCCCCCTCCCTCTTTCCCCGTCCCCCCCCCCATCTCTGTCGCAGCCGCTGCTGTGGCTCAGAGCTGCATGGGAGACAAAGCCTGCTGCAGGTCCGGTTTCTTGGTGTCTGGTTGGTGCCATCCTCTCCCTCCCCTCCTCCCCCCCTCCCTAAGCTGGCGGCTTCCCCTCCCCCTCCCCCTCCTCACAGAGGGGGCAGGGGGCTGGGCACCCACTCTATAATGCCATGTGCAGTGTCTGCACAGGGCATCGGGGCTGTGGCCGCAGCAAGAGGAGGCGGTGGTGGCCTGCGGTGGCAGGGGAGCAGTGGCGGCTGGTGACCACTTGCCCAGCTGCTCCTCCGCTCGCCTCGGCCCTTCCCTCCCTCCCTTTTTTCGGGGCTGGCACCACCGTCCCCCACCCCGCCTCCTCGGGCCCTCCCAGCCTCTCCACGTAAGCCCCCCCCCACCTGCCGCGGCTCTCCCTCCCCTCCCCCAACTGCATCCTCTTCCTCCTCCTCCTCCTGTCCCCTCTCCTTCTTGGTCCTCTCACACCAGGTCCTTCCTTGGTCATCCTTCCCATCCCTCTCACTGACGTCCTCCCCCCGCCGCCCCCCACTCTGCCTAGCTGGCTTTCTTTCTGTGTCTCCAGCCTCACTGAAGTCCCTTTCTCCCTTGCCCTGGACTGGTCCCCTTGTCCCATCCTGTCCCCGCCCTGGCCCCTTTGTGCCTCCCCTTCCCTCTCTCTCTCTCTCTCCTCCTCTGGCTTGGCAATCCCTACCCCACCTCTAACTCCCTCACTTTGGCCTTCTTGTCCTTTCCGGCCCCTCCGGTCTCCCTGCCTGGGTCCAAGTCACCATGCTCACCCCAATGGTGGCTGGGGGGGTGGTGTTCCCCGGACTCTTCCTCCTGTCCAAGAACACGCTCCAGAGGCTGCCCCAGCTGCGCTGGGAGGAGGCCGACGCGGTCATTGTCTCCGCCAGGTAAATGGCATGCCTTCCCCGAGTTCAGTCCCCCTCTCCCCAACAGGCTTCACGAGGAAGGGACCCCAGCACCCCCCTGGGCCCTGTAGCAGTGGGGAGGTAGATAAGCAAGCTTCCTTCCCTCCTTGGACCTCACCTTCCCCGGAGACCTCATTGAAACCCAGCCATCTGGTCTACTACTCAGCTTGATCTTCTTGCTTCCCCCTGTCACCCTCCCACCCTCTCGGAGCAGGCCAGCATGTGACCAAACAGTCCCACAAGATGCCAGGGAGCAAGTCAGGGGCGAGAGCGTGGTTTTCAGGGCCAGTGTTTGCATGCATGTCAGGGCCCAGAGAAGTAGATGGTGAGACTTGTGCATCCCCAGAATAGGGCCATCAGGAAGAGGTCCGTGGTGACCACCAAGAAAACAGTGGGAAAGTGGCGGGGGAGCACCCGTGGGGCCAGTTACTGTAGGTGTGAGCAGCATAGTGACTGGGTAGCCAAGTGGTGCAGGAGCGACTGGGGACTCCCTTGGCCCTCGTGGGTCCCTTTCCTCCCTCCCCGGAGAAGGACCTCACGGTCAGCCATTCCCCGGACTGGCTCACCCCAGAATGATCTCCCTGGTGTCCTGGAAGGAAGGAGACTCAACTGTCACACACTAGGAAGGAAGGCGGCTTGGAGAGGCGGGAACTGAGGGAATCTCAGCTAAGCATGGCTTAGCTGAGAGCGGCATTGGGAAGCATGGCCTGGGTGGAAGCTGGTGAGGAATGGTCCTCAGGAGTACAGGATCCAAAGCACAGGGACTGTAGTAGGAAGAGGAGAAATGGAGGTCCACACCGTATGTTCACTCCTTCCTCTCTCTCCCTAGGCTGGTGTCCTCTGTCCAAGCCATCATGGCCTCCACAGCTGGCTACATAGTCTCCACCTCCTGCAAGCACATCATTGATGACCAGTAAGTGACCCAGGGCCATCTCTGCCCAGCCCCAGCAGTGGGTGTGTGGGACCCAGGATCCCCCAGACCTGTAGTGGTCCCTGGACTTGGACCCAAGCAAGTTCATGTGATTACTGCAACTCAATACCAGGGATAAATTTATCCTACCCTGTCCTAAAGGTCAGAAGCAATGGAGCAGGGGTGGGCCTCAAAGAAACGCCTCAGAGGGATTCCCGGTCAGCTTCCTGGCCTCTTGGCATAGGTTCTGAATGTCAGCCAACTCTTGCATCCCTCAGACTCTGTTTCCCTCCAGTACCTTGCTGAGTGTCTCCTCACCACCATGCCAGGCTCACCTCCCAACTCCTTCTGGAATCCAAGTGTCTAGCCTCAGCTCTTTGCCCAGGGGAGAAGAGACCACAAACAAGGCCACTGAGGGTCAAGCAGTGGGGGTTGGGCGTGAAGAGGCCAAAGTTTGGCACTGGCAGTGACTGCAGTGTTTGGTGCTAGCCAAAAAGGCCCAGGCTGGAGAGGTGGGGCAGGAGGCGGGGGGGGGGGGGGGGGGGGGGGGGGGGGAGGGGAACCCTGGCCCTGTCCGTGGTGCTGACCAGCCCGTGTTTAGCTGGCTGGGGGCTGCTCCCAGTTTGCTGTGTGCTCAGGGCACCCCTCACTCACAGCCTCGGGCTCTCCTGCCCTTGTGTGGTGTCCTTTGAGCCTCAGGGGACATTGTCTGGGTGACCCTGGTCTCCATCTGCCTTCTGGTGTCTATTTGTCTCTTCTTTTCCCACGAGTGAGTTCTCGCCTCCTAGGACCTAGAGTGAGGTCACATCCTTCCCCCGAAGGGCTTCTGCAGGGAGGGATTGAGTGTGTTAAGTGCCTAGGATGGTTCTTGACTCCGTGAGGCAGGGGTTTAAGTCTCAGGATCCTTCTCCATGACCTGACTGCCCCTTGCCCTCTCCCAACCCCTTCCCCAGTCAGAGGGTCCAAAAGGAGCCTGGGCGCCAGGCGTTTCCTCCTTAACTCCTCTTACCTTGAGGCCACCTTTTGGCTCTTGGATTCCCACCCCCTAGTCCGGTCTTGACCCGGTTCCCCCATTTAATCCTCAGGTAAGGTGGGAGGGTCAGGGCTAATCTGGGGGCAGCAGCTGTTCTTGCTTCTGAGCACCTAATTGCTGACAGAGTAGAGATGGGATCTGATACCTCACTTGTCAGCCCAGGGGCCTGAGTCCCTCTGGTTCCCCCATGGCCCAGAGTCCTATGGGTACCATTCTTCCACCAAATCCCTAGGCAGGTTCTGAGCCTTCTTTGGGGGTGGATGGGTCCTGTCTGTGTTTCTTTTCTCCGTCTCTAGCCAGTGCCTCTCCCCTACCCCCCCTTTCTGAGTCCGGGCCACATCCCCTTACACCACTGCAGTGTGGATCCCTTTGAGAGTGCGCTGCTTCTCCCCTTCCAGGCCAGTCAGCCTGGGAAAGCTGCTGCTGTCTCTGTGCTCACCCCATCCCCAGCTGGCCTGTACCCCCCCCCCGTTCTCCCCCCTCCCCAGCACTCGCACTGGTGTATGGTGGCCAGCTGGGATGGCTTTTGCTCTGCTCCTTCTGGGCTTTTCTGTCTCCCACCCCCACCTCAGGCCTGCCTGAGGAGGATTCCTGGACTTGAGAAAGCCTCTCCGCTGACTCAGGGAAAAAAGCGCAGCGTGGCGTGTTCTGGTGCTTCCCGGATTTGTTTACTCCAAAGTCTGAAGAACTTTCTCTGCTCTTGGCATCTTTGCTCAGCATTTTCTCTTTCCTGCTGGCCATACCTGAGCTAACAATAGACGCGCCACCTCAGAGCGAAGGCCAGCTGCAGTGAGAGCCAGCCCCTCCACTTCACTAGGGCCCGGCTCCAGCCCCTCTCGGCCCTTCTTGAGACAGTGGGGCTGATGGCAAGGACTTCTGTGGTTATTCCTTGGCCGCGCTGCTTAGCCTCTCCATGACACAGGGATTCAGGAGAAGGGCACAAGTTGCTGCTGTGGAAAGAGTTAAGAAGCAGCGTAGTGCCTGGCATGTGATGAGCTGTCACCTCAGCTGGTGCTGGGCCGTAGGACCTCTACAGTGCTTGGAAGTTCCTCACTGGTGCCTAACGGGGTGTGTGGGGGGGGTATCTTTGTACGTCTCTGCAGCTTGCTTCCATCGCTGTTCACGATCTGCAGCGTTCTGGTCTCCTCTCCCTACAAGGGTGGATGGAGGGGTGGTTGGAGGGATGGAGGGAGGGAGGGGTGAGAGGTAGAGACACTTAGGGAGAAAGAGACAGAGACACGGTAGGTTGTGAGGTTTGCCTGGCTTGAATCCAGCCCGAACCTCGGGAGCTGTGAGACTGCCTGGCCTTGGGTGGTTCCTCACACGCCACCCTTCAATTCTGGCGTTCAAAACTCAAGACTCGGGGTTGTTATGAGAGCCCCCTCTTGGGACCTAACTCGTTCCCCTGGAGCATCCTGGCCTGGGGGCTGCTCACCTAGGACCTGTCCACATGCTCCTCCTCTCTCCCTTCCCTACAGGCACTGGCTGTCCTCGGCCTACACGCAGTTTGCAGTGCCCTACTTCATCTATGACATCTACGCCATGTTCCTCTGCCACTGGCACAAGCACCAGGTTAAAGGGCACGGAGGGGAAGACGGGACGTCCAGAGCCCTGGGCGGCACCTGGGCCGTGGTGCGTGGCTACCTGCACAAGGAGTTCCTCATGGTACTCCACCATGCGGCCATGGTGCTGGTGTGCTTCCCGCTCTCGGTGGTGAGTCCTCCCCCCTGGAGTCCGGAGGGCGAGGGGTGGGCATGAAAAGCTGCTTCTCCCCAGCACGCCAGCACTGCGGTGTGGAGGTCCCGGGCAGCGGGTCTCAGGGTGGGTTTCCAGAGCGGCATTCTACCCCAAGAGGTACATCAGTCTGGGGTGCTTTAGAGCACTGGGTATGTGTCTCTAGGCTGTCCTTCCTCTGTGGTGTGAGGCATGCCTTCTTACTCCGAGGGACTGTAAAAGAGGCAGTACTCCTCATCAGTGTCATGAGTACTCGGAACCCAGGACTAAGTGTGTCTCCGGACAGAGGGTGTAGCTCAGCTGGTAGAATGTTTCCCCAGCATGTGTAGAGCCCCGGGTTTAATCCCGAGCACTTCGTAAGGCCAGAATGGTAGCACATTTGTAATCCTAGCACTTGAGATGGAAGCAAGAAGATATGAGGGTTAAAATCATCCTCTGCTACACAGTGGGTTTGAAGCCAGTCTGGGTACATGAGACTCTTGCCTTTAAAAAAGGGGAGTGGGGAGGAGAAGCCAGGCGGTGGTGGTGCACACCTTAAATCGCAGCTTAAATCCCAGCACTCGGGAGGCAGAGGCAGGTGGATCTCTGAGTTCGAGGCCAACCTGGTCTACAGAATGAGTTCCAGGACAGTCTCTGGCTACACAGAGAAACCCTGCCTCAAAAAGGGAAGGGGGTTTGGGAATAGGGCCAGGAGACTGCTCAGTTGATACAGTGACTGGGAATAGAACGGAGGAGATGGCTCAGTTGATACAGTGACTGGGAATAGAGCAGGAGATGGCTCAGTTGATACAGTGACTGGGAATAGGGCCGGGAGATGGCTCAGTTGATACAGTGACTGCTCTGTAAGCACAAGCACCTGGCTCTTCTTGAAAAGCTGGGCGGTGGTGGCGCACGCCTTTAATCCCAGCACTCGGGAGGCAGAGCCAGGCGGATCTCTGTGAGTTCGAGGCCAGCCTGGGCTACCAAGTGAGCTCCAGGAAAGGCGCAAAGCTACACAGAGAAACCCTGTCTCGAAAAACCAAAAAGAAAAAAAAAAAAAAGAAAAAGAAAAGCTGGGCTGGGTGGTGTGTGCTTAATCCCAGCTCTGGGGAAGTGAAAGTAGAATATCTGGGGCTCTCTGGCCAAATGAGTGAACTCCAGGTCAGTGAGAGATCCCGCCTCAAACCAATAAGATCGAGAGCAACTGAGGAGATTGACCTCTGGCCTTTACATGCACACACACACACACACACACACACACACACACACACACGGGTGGGGAGAGAAAGCATCTCCTTAGGCTCTTGCCTTTTCCCCTAGGTGTGGCGACAGGGCAAGGGAGATTTCTTTCTAGGCTGCATGTTGATGGCCGAGGTCAGCACTCCCTTCGTCTGCCTGGGCAAGATCCTCATCCAGGTGAGAGTAGATCCGAGGGTCGACGGGCGTGTGGAAGTGGGGCGGACATGTCTGGGGCCTTTTGGGAATTCTTTAAAGACCATGCAACCTTTCAGCATGGTGGTGCGTGCCTAAAACACTAGCCCTGGGAAGGCTGAGGCAGAAGGATCAGGATTTGGAGACTAGCCTCAAAAAGGAAGAATAAGGCCGGGTGGTGGTGGTGGTGAACGCCTCTAATCCCAGCACTCGGGAGGCAGAGGCAGGCGGATCTCTGTGAGTTCAAGGCCAGCCTGGTCTACAGAGTGAGTTTCAGGACAGCCAGGACTGTTGACACAGAGAAGCCCTGTCTCAAAAACAAAACAAAAAAAGCAAAAATAAGAAAAAGAGCACCGTCCAGGTGCAGTGGTCGGTGTGGGAGGAGCCACAGGCGGGGTGGAGGGGAGGCAGTTGTGGGAACCTGCGGGTCCCCGGGCTCCTCCCTTTCCTGCCACGCTGCTCTGTCCACAGTACAAGCAGCAGCACACGTTGCTGCACAAGGTGAACGGCGCCCTGATGCTGCTCAGCTTCCTGTGCTGCCGGGTGCTGCTCTTCCCCTACCTGTACTGGACCTACGGGCGCCACGCCGGCCTGCCCCTGCTCTCAGTGCCCCTGGCCATCCCGGCCCACGTCAACCTGGGCGCCGCGCTGCTCCTGGCACCCCAGCTCTACTGGTTCTTCCTCATTTGCCGCGGGGCCTGCCGCCTCTTCCGACCCCGGGGTTCCCCACCACCCTCTCCTTGTCAGACTCAGGACTGAGGCTGGGGCCTGGGAACCCCTCCTCCCCAGCCCCCCGTGGAGACAGAGCTTTGGGGCCAGTGGGTGGTGGTGGGGGGTGAGAGCCAGGAGTCCCTTGCCCTGACAGCCCCAAGACAGAAGGACTCAGAACAGGGAGCAGCGAAACACCCTCAGGAGCTGAGGGCGGATGACCGGAAGGGCAGGGAGAGAGGGGACCCGGATGAAGAGCCCCTCCCGGCCTCTGTGCTAACAAAACGAAGGGAAGAGAGTGTGTCAGACAGTGTGCTGAGGTCTGGAGAGCTGGGCTCAGTGGGACCAAGGAGTCGAGGGACACGGGGGTGGCCCCGCTGCCAAGGACATCCCAGCTCTGCTGCTGCAAGCCTCTCTCTGCTCCCCATCCCCTGGGAGAAGGGAGACACCCTAACTCATCCCATGTGGGTCACGAGAAGGCAGGCGACCCCCACAGCTCCTTCCTCTGGAGACCAATCTGAGGAACCTTATTTATTTATTTATTCGCCTATCTCTAATTTGTTGGGGTGCGGGGAGGGAGGTGATTGCTCCCCTACACCCCCCCCCCCAGTGCTGAGCAACCCTGGGGGCAGGCACGGGCACCAGCCCCTTCTGTTAGGCTGCACATTTTGCCCTCGGGCCCTGGCTTGTCCCTGGTGCTACAGACCTCTCACGGCTTCCTCCAGTCTGGGGTCACAGACCCTGGGAGGTGCTTTTACAGACCGCTAATAAAGACGATCTTCGTGAACGCCAGCAAGACCCTTGGGTCCAGTTTTTGGGGGGCTGGGAAGGGAGGAGGTAAGGGGATGGATGATTAAATAGAGAGCCACTGAGCAGTGAGGGAGGGAAGAGGAGATGGGGGTGTGGGGTGGATGGCCACACAGAGGATCACTGGGCAGCCTGGGAGGAAGGGGAGGTGTGAATGGCCATACATAAGAGGGTCACTGGGCAGTCAAGGAAGAAGGAGGTGGTGGGGGTGCATGGCCACATTGAGGGCCACTGTGCAGTCAAGAGGATGGAGGCACCGTCTTTTTTATCCTCAACAGAAGACGTGGTAGATGTGTGGCACACAGCAGGGTCCAGCGCTCCTGTCCGGCTCCTTAGGCCCCTTTCTGGAAGCTCCTGAGAAGTGTGGAAATCAAATGAGGAAGGCCTATAGGAGACTTGGGTCCTCTGGAAGGGGCGGGGTAGCACATGGGGCGTGGGCACGGGACTCACACGTGCATGCAGAACTGGAAAAGGAAGAGGAAGAAGGCCACCACCAGTGCGCCCACCAGGATGTGCTGGAAGAGCCCAGGGCCAGAACCTGCCAGACAAGAGCACATTTCTTCCATTCCCTGCCACAAGGGCGGTCCCTCCATCAAGCTGGTTCATACCTGTCCTAACAAAGGTCACAGGTTTCTCTCCAATAAACTGGGCCACAGCAGCAAGACTAGCTTGGTCTGAGTCTGGGTAATCAAAGAAGTCAGGCCTGTCGACAAAGAGCCGGGAGTTGGCTCCTGGTATCGAGGCCTCGATGCCGTCTCTTCTGGGCGCTAGGAGCCAAAGCAAAGTGTGTGAGCAGAGCCCTGAAGACCCATTGCGCCCACCCCAAGAGGCCGAGCGAACTCGGGGCCGGCTTGTTTTGTCCCCTAGGCTGGCTGAGCTGTCTGAGACAGGGAGGCTAGGACACGGAGGCAGAATGAGAGAGAAAGGCCAGCCAAAGTGCCTTGGCTCACGGCTCTGATTCTATCCCTTGGGAAGCGAAGGGTGCAAGTGTGAAGTCCGTTTGGGCTGCATGGTGAGCTTCAGTCAGCCTGGGTGACAGAGTGAGTGAAGCCTTGCCTGAAAACAATACAGTAAAATGAAATGGGGGGGGGAAGGAAGGGTAAAAGGAAAGGAGATAAGAAAGAGGGAGGGGAGGGGGATGGAAAGGTCTGGGGCTGGGCTGGCCTCCTGCTCACAGCCAAGCTTCCTCCTTATTCTCAAGCCTCTTTTATTCCTACCATTCCTGAGCCCAGCTTCCCACCTGTTTCTATGGTCCCCAACCCAGCCATCCACATGCACACCCATACAGGCACCCATTGCCTCAGCTTCATAACCTCTCCGCTACTATGAATGTGTAGGATTCTATGATGTCACAGGCCAGAGCCATTCCAGGAGCCTGCCTGTGGGGGGTTTCCAGTTCCTGATGCAGAAGAGGCCTCTGAGCCTCATCCTCGGGGATGACATCATTGAAAATAACAGCAACAGCGGTGGGGTCCAGGGGTGTAGCTCAGGGGTAGAGCTTTTGCTCAACACACACAAGGCCAAGGCCTTGGGTTCAGCTGATTGACCATTTGTGTCCCAGGACGGAGCTGGGACTATGCGACAGTGCATTTGTGCAGAGGCTATGTTTAGGAGGTGAAGCGGGCTACGCATCTCCAGTTGTCCTTTGGCTCAACCACAACTGTTGTTTATTGAATGCTTATTAAAATGCCAAGGAATTTGCACAGATTGGCTCATGGAATTTGCAGAAGCTCTAAGAGGGAGGAGCAACCAATGTACGGGGGGGGGGGTTGAGAGGTGCGCTGAGGCTCTCCACTTCCCAGGGGTGCATCTTTCCATCTGGGGCTTCCCTTTGCCCTCTGTCCCCAGACCCAGGGGTCTGCATCCATCCATCTCCAGACTTGGTCTTAGCCGAGACAGAAGAGCACGGAGATGAGGACCAAGAGAAATAGCAGTCTTTCCCACCAGGTGGCAGCAGTGTTCGTTCGACCGCGCCACCATCTCTCTCACAGGTCACACCGGGTGCGGCAGGCAGGCTCCTCTCTCGGGACTGGCGGTCGGGAATCGTAGGAACTCCCCCAGCTTATTCCAAGGCTAGTCTTTGGGCCATTCAAAGAACCTAGTTGACTCGCCTCGCCGTAACTCAGTTTCGCCTTTGGTGGCACTGGTGGCATGTGTGCGCCCTCAACACCACGCCACACCCCCACGTCCCTGTCTCTCCCCTCTAGTTCCCACAGTCCTCCTGGTGGCACTTCCTAATTGCGACTTGCACTACACAGGCCCTATCTCGAGTTGTAAGAGGTAGCTCGCCTCTGATTGGCAGTTAGGCCTGTCTATCACAAATGTATTCCAGCCCACTCGGGCCAAGGACACTTCAGGGTCTCCTTGATTGCGCCGGTGCCTGCCTGCGCTTGTTACACAGACTCCTAGCTACTCTGTTACTCCACTTGCCCCCTAGGTGGCTCCTCCTTAAAGGATTCTGTCTTTCCCGCATCAACCCACCTGTTAACCCACATAACAACCTTGCCACAATCGGCGTTTCTTTTCCTTCTTTTTTAAATTTGTCTTTTTGAGGCAGGGTCTCACCATGTAGCCCTGGCTATCCTGGAGTTCTCTCTGTAGACCAGACTGGCCTGGAACTCACAGAGATCCGCCTCTCAGTGCCTCCTGAATGCTGGGATTAAAGGTGTGCGCCACTACATCTGGCCCAGCTTTTATTTTCTGAACAAAAACACCTAGAGAACTAGGCAGGGGATGCACACCTCGAAATCCCAGGGCTCTGGAGGCTAGAGCAGGAGGGATACGGAGCAAGATCCCGTCTGAAATAAACAAAACACGTATGAAAAGCTCTGCTTCAAGAAAACCAGGCAGAAAATACCCTCTGGGTATGGCTAGCACCCACACCTGGGCATGTTTTTACCTTTGAGATTCTTCTTTGAGAAGCTCAAATACTCAGGTGTGTCCTTCTGAATTCTATTAAAACAGTTTTACCAACTCCCAACTCTGCTTAAGAAAGACAAGAAGCCAAATGGGAAGTCCTGAGGAAATGTACCTATGGCCTCTATGCATGAGGCCCCACAAATATATACACCCCACCCACATATACACAGAAAAATAACCAACAACAAAACTCACCCCTGGGACTGGAGAGATGGCTCAGTGGTTAAGAGCACGGACTGCTCTTACAGAGGATCTGGGTTCAACTCCCAGGACCCACATGACAGCTAACAACTGTCTCTAACTCCAAGATCTGACACCCTCACACAGACATACATGCAGGCAAAATACCAATGCAAAAACAAAACAAAACAGAAAACAAACAAACAAACAAAAAAACCCACCCGCATTCTACCAGCCAGCAGAGTAAGGCAGATGAGATCATTTCCCCTCAAGATCTCCCATTCTTGGGCTGGAGAGATGGCTCAGAGGTTAAGAGCACTGACTGCTCTTCCAGAGGTCCTGAGTTCAATTCCCAGCAACCACATGGTGGCTCACAACCATCCGTAATGAGATCTGGTGCCCTATTCTGGCCTGCAAGCATACATGTAGGCAGAACACTGTATACATAATAAATAAATCTTAAAAAAAAAAAGGAAAAAAAAAGGATCTCCCATTCTTTCATCTGACTATTAGAAAATGTATAGAACTCCTGCTGTGTGCTACATTGGACTCTGTTTATGGCTTAGATAGAGCATGATTTCCAGGATGTGGATAGAGCTAGGGGCGGGCTGAGCATTTGCAGTAGCAGAAGTGTGAGGACCTGAATTCAAATACTCAGAAAAAATTCAGAACCACTGTGCATGGTAACACAAACCTTGGGGATAAAATCCCAGCACTCAGGAGGCAGAGGAGGCAGAGGAGGCAGAGGAGGCAGAGGAGGCAGAGGAGGCAGAGGAGGCAGAGGAGGCAGAGGCAGATGGACCTTTTTGAGTTCCCGGACAGCCAGGGATACATAGTAAGACAATGCCTATCTCAAAAATCAAAACTAGCTGGGTGGTGGTGGTGCATGCCTTTAGTCCCAGCACTCGGGTGGCAGAGGCAGGAGGATCTCTGTGAGTTCCAGGCTAGCCTAGTCTACAGAGAGAGTTCCAGGACAGCCAAGGATACACAGAGAAACCCTGTCTCAAAAAAGAAACCAAGTCCCCAGAACCCATACAAAGATGCACATGTGTAATCCAGCTCTCCTGCTTGGAGATGAGAGGTGGAGATGAGAGGTGGGGACAGAAGACTTCTTGGAAGCTCTCTGGCCAACTGGGGAAAAATAGAGAAAGAGACCTTGTCTCGAGGCAGAAGGTGAGGAGGATCCATGAGGCTGCCCTTCCACAGGCACCCTATGGCACACACGAACATGTGCAGAGGGAGGGAGGGAGGAGGGAGGGAGGGAGGAGGGGGAGAGAAGGAGGAGGGAGAGAAGGAAGGAAAAAGGGAGAGGGAGGAGGAGGGACAGAGGGAGGGGGAGAGGAGGGAGGGAGAGAAGGAAGGAGGGAGGGAGGGAAGGAAGGACGGAAGGATGGTAATCTCCGCCTTCTGGGATCATGAGAACCAGCTCACAGGTGCATGGTGGTTTGGAAGGGAGACATTGACAGCAGCTGCACCTGCTGCCTGGACTCCCACAGCTCTCCAGGGCTCTGTCCCCTCCACACCCCTCACTAGAGTCCCTTTGGTGATGTCCACCAGTGGGGGTTACTTCTTTTTCATTTTGTGTCTCAGCAGGGTGCCCTGTCCCTCACTCCAACACAGACCCCCCCCCCCCCCAGTTTTCCAGACTCCTCGTTGCCTGGGCCTTGGCCTTCTCTTCTCATATATATTCCCTCTCCCTAGGTGATCTCATCTATTCTCATGGCTTTAAATACCATCTATATGCTGATGACTCACAAATGTATATTTCTAGCCCAGACCTCTCCTCGGAGCTCCAGACTCCTATACCCAACTTCCTGCTTGATGTCTCCATGTCCAAAAACATCTCGAGAGCAATAACCCGACACGAAGCTCCTTATTCTCTTACTCAAAACTGCTCCCCTCTCTTCATCTCACCCAATGCTTCCATGATTTTCCTAGATGTTCTACCAGGAACCTGAGGATCAATTCAGGTCTTTCTTCTTACCTGACAGTCCCCAAGTGAACATCTGCTGGGCCATTTCCACCAGAAAGCTCGTCTCTCTGGACGTGGTACACAACTGTAATCCAAGCACAGTAGAGGCTGAGAATCAAGGATCCCAATCAGCCTGGGATGTATACCAAGATCCTGTCTCAAAGGAGAGGGGGAAGAGGATGAAGAGGAAGGGAAAGGAGGGAGAGGAGGAGGGCGAGGTGAGGCAAGGCAGAAATCTCAAATGTGATTCCCTACCCCCCTCTCTAGGTTTCCCTCCTGTTCAAGCCAAGGCCCTTCATCTGTTGACTGCCACAGACTTTGGTCTGGTTGAGCCACACTGATTCCTACCTCCTAAGACCCAGCTTCAGCCATTCAGCAAGAACCATTCAGACCCAACGAACTACATGAAAGCCTTCTGTATGAGAGCTTCCTGGCCAGCCTGTCTACCCTGCTCATCCCATTTCCCATCCTCCAAGCTTTTAGCCACACTGGTTTCAGACCACCCTTTGTATTCTAGGTTCTTATCAATTGATTAACTTTTCTGAGATAGGATTATGTTTCCTAGCCCAGGCTGGCTTCAGGCTTGGGATCCTGCCTTTGCCTCCCGAGTGCTGGGATCACAGGCATGCCCTCCGTGCATACTGTTTATAAGGCTTACTCAAGGTCCTGACTGCCTCCCAGATGCTCTCAGACCTCGCCTGAGCCGCTCCGGCTCCACTCTAGATCCAGTTAATGCCTCAGCTTGGCGAGATCAGTTGACACATTTCTCGTAGGAAGGGAGCCCTGAGGCACCCAGGCTGTGGGCCGTTCTTCCGCCTTCCCCCACCTCACTGCTGGAATCGTCTGTGTGTCTATCTCCCTGCCGTGAGGCTGGAGGTTTTTGCGTAGAAGGTACTCAAGACATGATGGGGTAATGGGACGTAAGTATGTTGGGTATAGAGTTTTTCCCACTCTGAATTGGGAAGGCTTTGCAAGGCATGCTGGGATGGGTCCAAGCTGTGCCCATGAGAAGACAGAAGTGGGAGATTCACAGATCACTGCTCCCTTTAGCCTCCCGCTGTTTCCAGGCCCACAGCGCCCTTGCTCTGTAGTTCTGGTCGGTCTGGAACTCACTACGCAGGACCGGCTGGCCTAGAACTCGCGGACAATCTTTCTGCCTCTGCCTCTGAAGAACTGGGATTGCAGGCAGGCATGTGTCAGCAGGCCTGGCTTCTTGCTTCCTCCCTTACCCTGGAGAGTTATGAAAGGAGCCTCATGGCTGCTTGAAAAACTTCCTGCTTTAGGCTGGGGGCTACAGCCAGTGGAAGGATGCACACTTAGTCTATACAAGGCTCCGAGTCTGGTCTTGCACACACAAAGAGACAAATTTAAAACTTTAATATGTATCGATTGGTGTCTGTGTGTACCAGCATGTGCCATGGCCCATGTGCAGAGGTCAGAGGACAACTTGTAGGAATTCTCTCCTTCCTTCAACCGAGTGGGCTCCTGGGAGCAAACTCAAGCTTGTGTGGCGCATGCCATCATCATCTGAGTTATCGCACACCCTCACATGCATATGATTTTAACGTGCTCTCTGAAAGAGGTGCCATGCATGTGGCACAATTTAGAAGCATTCAGATGGCACATACTTTTAATCCCAGTGCTTGGAGGCAGAGGCAGACAGATATCTGAGGCCAGCCGGGTCTGCATAGTGAGTTCCAGGCCAGCCAGGGCTACATAGCGAGACCCTGACTCAACAAGAAAAAACACGCAGAAGGCTGTATGATGGAGGCTAAGTCTTTCCTATGCTTGCCCTTCCCTGCTCCACAGCAACCTCACTCTCCAGCAGTCACCACAGCTACCATTTTCTTGTGCAGTCTTCTGGAAATAATATATGCCCAAATAAACATGTGTAAGGTCTTTCCCTTATTCAAATGGCAGCGTTCCCTTGTGCTGCTCTGACTCTGCATCTTGGTTTAAGTAGGAATGAGACTGCGAAGACGATTCTGTATGTATATATCTGTGTATGTGTCTGTTTCTGTCTGTCTGTCCAAAGCCTCCTTTTTCACGGCTGCATACTATTTTGATACGAGAAATTATGCCATAGCTGATTAACCAGTCTCTCTTGCATAGACATTTCATTTGCTTCTTTTTTAGAAGTTGTAGCTAAGACTCTTTAGCTTTTATTATTTTGTATGTCACCTGGTATACGTATAGGATAAAGCCAGAGAGCTGGGATTTCAGGGTCAAAGAATATGTGTATCCATCGGCATCCAGTGTCAGACCAACTGCAGCAGACTGTCACTAATTTATTTACCCACAGTCTTAGTGTGCTAAGTGTACCCACACTCTGAACTTTGCCCATTTGGTCGGTGACAGGTGTTGTGTTATATAATTTGACTTCATAGTACTCTTACTTTTTTTTTTTTTTGTTTTTGTTTTTTCGAGACAGGGTTTCTCTGTGCAGCTTTGCGCCTTTCCTGGAGCTCACTTGGTAGCCCAGGCTGGCCTCGAACTCACAAAGATCCGCCTGGCTCTGCCTCCCGAGTGCTGGGATTAAAGGCGTGCGCCACCACGCCCGGCTCAGTACTCTTACTTTTAAAAAGTTTTAAAATACAAACACAACATTTCCAGATAGCATTTACCATGTTATCTTTTTTTATCCAGTGCTGGGGATCAAAGGCATTGCATGCTAAGCACACACTGTACCAGGGCCCCCAGCCCCTGACTATCTTCAAGGGTCCAGTTAATCAGTGGTCAGCATAGTCACATGTTGGGCAGCAGAATTTCTCTGTTGAGTCCCAATATTTAGGGAGGCTGGTTTAATGTCAGGCCCAGTCTGGGGCACTTGGGACTCAGAGATGAATCAGCCCCTTTCACTGCGGCAATTCCCAGGCTGATAGGAGACAGAATGTAAACAGGCAGACACAACTGTCATCAGAGCTGAGTCTGAGGGATCTTCGGGCTAAAGGGATAAGGGGAAGGTAGTTGTGGGGGATGCTCCCGAAGATTGCTAGGAACAGGTGACTTGGAATGACCAGGGAAGAGCAGTTCTCAGGAGCAGAGGACCTGAGCAAAGGCCCAGAGGCCTAGAGGTGGAGGCGGACTCTGAAACTGCAGGTTAAGTGTTACCTTCCTGCGGTGGGCAGGGAGTTCCTGCCTTGAAGGGCCTCTCGGAGGATTTGGGCTTTCCCGGAGGTAAGTTTAGGACACAAGAAGATCAAAGGCTAGGCCTGAAGCCTCCAGTAGCTCCAGTCTGTAATCCCAGTGAGGCAGGAGGGCCAAGAGTTCAAGGCCAAGATGAGCTGCCCACCTAGACTCATCCAAATAGGAAAAAAATGAGACGGAGGCTACTGGGAAGCAGAGCGGCGCAGACTCTTCATGACTGCAGGTTCAAGCCCTGAGGTCCTCCCCCGCTTGAGGGACAGACCTGGAAATGGCAGAGGGTGGCAGGAGGTGTGGGTCTGGTAAAGAGACCCAGGTTCCGGGGCCTGGTTTGGGTCACAAGAAGGAAAGATGTTTGGGGAAGCCAGTCTCCTTCGAAGGAGGTTCCTCAGAGCAGCAGGAGCCGCAGGCAGGTCCCTCCTTTGCTGGCGGGTCCCTAGGTCACTGCGGATCTCTAAGCCACGCCCACGGACACCGAGGGGTAGGACAGCTGCCCTCTTTCCTTCCCCCTTGGGTGCTTTGTGGGTTGGGGGGTGAGCGTGAGAACCAGCGTCACTATGGCAACTAGGCCGGGTGGTCGGGCCCTGGAGCCCTGGGAGCCCGAGAAGGCGAGAGGCGGGGCAGCGGGAGGCGCCAGGGCGGCGCGGCGGGGCGGGGGCCTGGGTCTCCCGGGAGGAGCTGGGGAACACCGGGCGCCTCTCGCGGAGGTGCACGCCAAGTTCTCGGGTGAGTGTGCACGCGTGTGAGCCGGCCCGAGGAGCACGGGCGGGTGCGAGGGCGAGCACACGTGTCGGGTGTGCACTGGCGTGCGCTCTGGGGCCCTTGCCCGGCCCTCTGCGCCCCGCGCCCTCCCGGCCGCCCGCGGCAGCTCCCGCCACTCCCGCCCCGCGCCGCCCGCCTCTCGCTCGGTCCTCGCCCGCCACGCCGCAGTCGCCGCCGCCGCCCAGCCTGCGCCCGCGGGCCGCCCGTGCCGGGCACCTGTTGGAGGCCCAGGGACAGGTGCGGGGGCCGGGCCGGCCAGGGGAGCGCGGGTGAGGGCGAGAGGAGGAGACAACCGAGGCAGGGGGTTCCCACTTTGGTAGAGCGGCCGGCCGGCCTGGGTTAGGGACTAGGTAGGCAGGCAGAAGCTTGGGCTGAGTGAAGAAGAGAAGCCTGGAGAGGTGGCTGACACCCTGGCCAGCCCCCGCGCCTGATGGAGAAGATGGCCAGAGCCTCAGAGCAGCCACGGAGGGCAGCTGTGGGGTCCCTGGAGGTTTGAGGGGATGGGAACAGAGGGGGAACCCGGGGTGAGAGGAAAGTCCTGGAAAGGTGACAGAGGAACAGTGGGCAGGTAGTGGGCAGGGTTAAGGGGCGTCACGACCCGTCTGCCAGGACTGATCTGGCAACTCAGCCAGCCCCTCGAGAAGCCAGGCCTCCTGTCTGCCCACCAGCTGGCACAGATCACCTCTCCCTTGACACCCAGGAAGGGAGGGCAGTGAGGTTCCTTCAGACCCCAGCCAGCCACTCCAGCTCTACATCCGTCTCCCAGCCAGAGGTGCTGCATGAGGGGCCGCAGGGGCGATCGCATGACCATCAACATCCAGGAGCACATGGCCATCAACGTGTGTCCTGGACCCATCAGGCCCATACGCCAGATCTCGGACTACTTCCCTCGCAGGGGGCCAGGACCAGAGGCTGCTGGCGGCAGGGGCTGCGGGGAAGCCCCAGCTCATCTGGCCCCTCTGGCTCTGGCCCCCCCTGCGGCTCTCCTTGGGGCCACCACACCCGACGATGGAGCTGAGGTGGACAGCTACGACTCAGATGATACCAGTGAGTCTGGGGGCTCAGCGGGCTTGTGGGAGGGAGCAGCCTCCCGAGTGTGTGTGTGTGTGTGTGTGTGTGTGTGTGTGTGTGTGGAGGAGGGTGGGGAGGAGGGAGGACAGTCCTGCCACCACAGCTGCAGTCTGGGTGCAGATTACAGCTTCAGCAAGGCTCAATATTCAATATTTCTGCTGAGACACTCCACCACCCACACAGTCAGTTGCGGCCGAGCCAGGGACCTAGACGCAGGCATGCACATGGCTGCTCAGCCTCTTGCACACACACACACACACACACACACACACACTGGCAGGCCAGTAGAGATGTGGACACATTCTTCTAGCCACTAGGTCTCACAGGCTTGACTTGGACCCAAGACTCACCCTACCTCCTCCCTCTTCTCTTCTCTTTTCTGCAGCTGCCCTGGGCACGCTGGAATTCGACCTTCTCTATGATCAGGCTTCCTGCACTCTGCACTGTAGAATCCTCAGGGCCAAGGTGCATCCCTCCTTCCTGGGCTGCTGCCCTAGGGTGGGGGCTCCATTGTCCCCCAACCAGAGCAGACTCCTGCATCTCTGGAACTGTACTCTGTGGGACTCTAGTCCTGCAGGAGGAGGGAGAAAGGCTTGGGAGTCTAAATAAAGCCCCTTTGCACCTCTTTCCAGGGCCTCAAGCCCATGGATTTCAATGGCCTGGCTGACCCCTACGTAAAGCTGCACCTCCTCCCTGGAGCCTGCAAGGTATGTCTCCTTCCAGGATTGGCTTGTCCTATGGGTCGCCCCTCCCAGCCCCCACCTTCAGCCTTTGGGGCCCCAGGGTCCATGCATCAGAGCCCTTTGTCCCCATGCCCCAGGCCAATAAGCTAAAAACTAAGACTCAGAGGAACACACTGAACCCTGTGTGGAACGAGGAGCTGACGTACAGCGGGATCACGGATGATGACATCACTCACAAGGTGCTCAGGTGAGGGCTTTCCCTCCAGCCCAGCACCTCTGGGATGGCTGTCACTGGTCCTTCTCCCTGTGCCCCATTACACCTGTTTAGCAGCACTCCACAACAGTCAGTGGCTGCCCGGCCCCCTCAGCCGCAGGGCCAAACGTTCCCTCTGGTCTTCTAGCAGAGGACTATGGGTTTGGCAGCTGAAGGCCTTGTCAGGGGTGCCGAATGTGCTCCTGGCTTCCTCTGCCCACCTCAATCTTTGATCGGAGGCTCAGCCCCAAACCTGCCTCTGGAAAGGTTTCTCTGCTCTCCAAGACCCCTCCTCAGGGCCGTTGGCTTCAGTTGCACCTACACACCTCAGGCTGCCCATCCTGTTCCATGTCTACCTGTATTCTCCGAGGAGAAACGTCTTCCAGTCAGGGGACCTGCCCCGTCACCCTAAGTGTGAGAAGTACCCCAAAGAGGAAAGCGGCCACTGAGTTCAGGTCCGGAGAGACCTCGTCCCTTATTCTTGGGCAATGGGGAGCCACAGAAGGTTTCTTATCACAGGAGAAGCATGGTTATCAGAGCTGTTCTACAGAGCTCACCTTGGTGTCAGAGGTGGGAGACCAAGGCAGAAGCAGCAAAGTGGCCTCATGTTCCTCAGGGTAGACAAGGAAGACTCAGGGTTGCAGAGGGCAGTTTTTGTTTTGACAGGGGCAGCCCAGGCCAGCCTTGAACTCAGATCCTTCTGCCTCACTCGGCCTTCTTAGCTAAGCGAGGCTCACAGTGTGCCGCCATAGCCTGTTTCTTTGCTTTACCTCCTGAGGGATTTAGAAGGTGGGCACGCTCTCACTTTGCAGATGGACAGTTAGGTGACTTGCCCAAAGTCACACAGGTCATAGGCAGGGCTGGAATTTCAGCACACCTTCACACCATAGCTACTCACCCCTTAACCCTGTACTGCTGCGTCTGGACAGGCTGGCTCCCTGCTCCAGCAGGAAAGAACGGGGCACCCACGTCAATCCGGAGTCCTTGGCTGTGTAAAGCAGCTAAACACCCACTGGGGACTACCACTGTGTCTGTGGCCACACCCACCCACCCAGCCCGCCCTGTGGGGTTCAGCTGGCACTGTCCCCAGGTGGGGAATGGAGTTACAGAGCTGTGGGGGCTTCCTGTGCAGCTGGGTAATTCCTGATGGCCACAGGGCAGATCCAATAGCCCTTCTCAAGCTTCCACCCACTTTACAGATGAGGTGGCAAATTTAGGGCAGAGCTGGGACTGGTCCGAGGACCTTTTTCTCCCTCCCGGAGTGGGGTTCAGATACCCAGGGGCCCTGACCCTGCAGTTCCCTGCCAGGATCTCTGTCTGTGACGAGGACAAGCTGAGCCACAATGAGTTTATCGGGGAGATCCGCGTGCCCCTTCGCCGCCTCAAGCCTTCACAGAAGAAGCATTTTAACATCTGCCTTGAGCGCCAGGTCCCGGTCCGTGTGGGGCGAATGGGTATGGGGGGAGGGATCTGGAGAGGTCGGCTTGCCAGAACCTTTTCTTCGCCCCTCAGCTTCCTTCACCCTCTTCGATGTCTGCAGCGCTGAGGGGCATTTCCTGTTACCTGAAGGAGGTGAGGCACATCCTGAGAACTCTGTCTGGGTGGGAGAGGCCCTAGACCGACCTCTGACCCCTGCATCCTTTTCTGGCAGCTAGAGCAGGCCGAGCAGGGACCTGGGCTGCTGGAAGAGCGTGGGCGCATCCTGCTGAGCCTCAGCTACAGCTCTAGGCGGCATGGGCTGCTGGTGGGCATTGTTCGCTGTGCACACCTGGCTGCCATGGATGTTAACGGCTACTCTGACCCTTATGTGAAGACGTGAGCCCTTACCCAAGCCTGACCCCAGCCTAACTGCTCCCGGGCTTAGCCTGTCCCTAACTTCACGGCTCCCCTCCCTCCATAGGTACTTGAGACCAGACGTGGACAAGAAATCCAAGCATAAAACATGTGTAAAGAAGAAGACATTAAACCCAGAATTTAATGAGGTAAACACGACAGGGAGCAGAAATAAAGATGGGCTGGGGACAGCCATGTGGTTAGAAGGCCTGACAAGGCACCGCCTGCCTTGTTCTCAGGAATTCTTCTATGAGATGGAACTCTCCACTCTGGCAACCAAGACCCTGGAAGTCACAGTCTGGGACTACGACATTGGCAAATCCAATGACTTCATAGGTGAGTGGAGGGGCCCACCAGGTGCAGGGAGGGACGTGAGGCAGGAGAATGGGCACCGATTGGCTCTGCCTGACTTGGGTGTTCTTCAGGTGGTGTGTCTCTGGGGCCAGGCGCCCGGGGAGAGGCGCAGAAGCACTGGAGTGACTGTCTCCATCAGCCGGACACAGCCCTGGAACGCTGGCACACCTTGACCAGCGAGCTGCCCGGGCCTTTCCCTCTGGCCTGAGTGGACAGCAGCTGCCCAGCACAGGCCCTTTGGGCCGGGTCCAGTACCCAACCTTCGCACGAGTGTGTTGCACGTTTACATGGGGTGGGATGCCCCCTGCCCCACACTACCTGTCTTATTTTTGTGAGTCTGTGACGTGGGTCTGTCTTCTTGTGAGGGACTGTGGAGAGCTTTATTCACATATGCAAACTTTCTCCTGCCTGACTTGCTGTACCTGCAAATATGCAACCACCCCATGCACAGGACCATGTGGGAGTCTCCTGCCAGCGCCCCTACCCACCCTGCTACTCCTCTCTTGGCCTCTCCAGGCTGCCCGGCCCCCTGCTCCACAGGGAGGAGGTCGGATTAGGGGAGATTAGAGGAGGACATTTCCAAAAGAGGAAGGACAAGGAAAGAAAGAGCCAACCCTTTAATACAGAGCCTTCGTTAAAAAGTCCCAGCCCTGCTCAGCTGCTCTTCTAAAGGAATGGCCTCCATAGGGTCTCTGCCTCCCTAAGGTGTGGCAGATCCTCTCGGCCACTCATTTAAATAACTGTCCCCTGGATGGGGCTGGGATGTGAGGGCAGGCCCCTGCCACCTTCCTCGGGGACATTTGTGCATGTTTACGCCTTTTCTGATTGTGTCAGTGGCCGAAGCATGGCAACTGGGCATCAATAAACATCTCTTGAGGAAGTGGGCTCCAGTGTGCTGGCATGGGAGGAACACTGCGTAGGCCTGGCTGGTAGCACTGGGTGGCTACTCTGGGATGTCGATCACCAGGTCATCGTCTCCGTCCAGGGCATCATCCCCGCTGCCTGTATCGCTGAACATCTGCTGAGGGACGGTGCTCAGGATCGTGTGTGGGGGCATCTTGGGAGGAGGCAGGGGGGTCAGGGCTGCCCCGACACTGGCCCCAGAACCCCTGGCAGGGAAGGCCAGTGGCCCACCCACAGGGCAGTCAGGGGGTCCTACAGCCATCTGCAGTGGGGGAGAAACACAAGGAGGGCTTGTCAGTTGCACTGGCACAACGCCCACTGGAAGGCAGTTCAAGGGGTGGGGAAGCCCCACCGCAGCCCCTCAGTCTCCAGCCATGAAGGGCCTGGGGTGAGGGGCAGTGATGGAGGCATGATGGGGATGGGGGGAGGGGAGGCTGACAGGGAACCTGACAGAAAAGTTGGGCTCTTCCCTCGCTAGCAAGGCACCCTGGTTGCTCTGTGCCAGCTGTTAAAGCCACATTCAGGACTAGCTCAGAGTACCTTCCTCTTGCCTCTGGGCACCTTGGGTATCACCTGCCACCACTGGTGGGCTCTCCCTCCTCCTCCTGTGGGATTCACTAGTTCATGAAGGGCAGGCATCACAGGCTATCTGAGCCAGAAGCCTAAGCAGTAGCTTTGGTCCCCAGCTTCTGTGGCATTGTGGACGAGCCCCTCCTTGGGACCCCAGCAGCCACCAGCCTGGGCTAGGCCCTGGTCTCAGCTCACCTGGTCTAGGTACCAGCCTCCTAACTGGACTCCCTGCCTTCAGCCTCTCCCAGCTCCAGCTCCTCCTCCACACTGCGGCCAGAGTGGTCACTCTAGAACAAACCTGAGCATGTCACCCTCTGCCTGAGGGTCTGGGCCTGGCTGCCTTCAGGGTGGTCAGTGCGATGTGCCTAACAGGGCAGCCCCGCTCCAGGCGGCAAGGCCATGCTTTGTCCTCTGAGCTGACACATGGCCTCTGCTCTGCCAGGGCCTCACACATCCTCCCTCAGACTGCTCTCTGGGTACCATGACAGCTCATGTATGGGCACAAACTGAACACCTACTATGGCCCAGGTAACTCTACCAATAATCTCTACTTCATAGGACTATCCTGGAAAAGAGGTGGGCCACATACCAGAAGAAGGAACTGATGTGTGGAAACGGAAGCTAAAGGAATCCAATGCTGGTCCTCACTGGGCAGCACTCAAGGTGCCCCAGGACTGGGGCAGCAAACAGCATCTACGTGTGGTCTCCACCATGGCCTGCTGGTCGCTCCTATGCCTGGCCCTGTGGCCTGTTCTCTGCTTCTCAAGGAGTCCCACCTTTACCTCTGCTTGTGCGGTGATGTGAGGGTGCGAGGGTAGGCAGAGCCTCAGGAAACATGGACGGCAGACAGGAGGACCAGCTCTGGGAAGAACCAGGACCCGTGTGCTGGTCTGAATGAGCATGCCCACCCCCATAGGCTCTTATGCTTGAATACTTGGTCCCCAGCTGGTCGAACTAGATTTAAGAAGTCGGCCTTGTTGGAGGAGGTGTGTCACTGGGGTGGGCTTTGACTTTCCAAAAGCCTTCACTCTTCTCAGCTCAGATGCTCTCATCCTCCCCACCTCTGCCTCATGGACGCTAACCCTCTCAAATGATAAGCTCCAAATAAACACTAGAGGTTGCCTTGGTCATGGTGTCACAGCAATAGAAAGGTAACCGAGACAACTCCCATGTGCACGGAGAAGCAGATGCATGCGCACATGACTAAGGAGGGCAGCTCCATGAGGACCAGGCCTCTGCTGGCTCCCCCTGCATCACCACCCTGCTCACTAGGAACTGCCGTAACCAGGATTTCCTCAGTATGACCAAAACCAGTCAATGTGGCTCTATAAGTTGCCAGGGCCCAGGCACTGGCTAGGCAATGTTCTCCATCCCTCACTCATTTTAGCCTCTCATGCCCTCCAAGACTGAGACAGAGTTCAGTGACAGGCCCAAGGTCACATGGTGAGTATGGGAAAGAGCGGGGATTCACACCCAGCTGAGGCTAAAGCTCCAGCATTTGTGTTTGTCTTGGCCTTCAGTATCTCCCCTCTGTTCACACTTGTCACCTCCTGTATTTCCCACCGTGACACCTGGACTCAGGCCCTGCAGTGACGGGTGCCTTCTGACTAAGTCAGTGTCACCTGCCATCCCTGTCATATGTGAACCTCCCTCACATTGTTCCTCTTTCCCCTCCCACTGCCACCTCAGCTGGGACCAGCCTGATCTTACGGACCCTGTGCTCCGACATTAGCCCTTCCCTGATCCCCCCCATGCCCCACCTAAAGCAGTTGACTCTAGTCTCTCCCTACGAACCCAGTCACCACGCCTAAACATGCCGAACCTCCTACCTGTCCTGAAGGCTAGAAGCAAAATCTCTCAGGGAGACCCATGAGTTCTACTGCTTCCCTAGTGCTAGGGTCAAACTTAGGGCCTTGAAAATGCCAGGCAAGAACTACTACTGAGCCACATGCCTCGTCCCCAGAGTTCATGATTAATCCCCAGGAGCTGAGTACAGGAGGCTGTGAGCTGTTTGATGTGAGCTACTGAACTTGGGCCCCCTGAAGAGCAGCAAACAATCTTAACCACTGGGTCATTTCTCTAATCCCTGGAATTCATTCATTCATTCACCCTTTTATTTATTTTTTTCTCTCCCTCCCCATCCCCTCTTTCTTTGAGGATATAGCCTTGGCTGTCCTAGAATTTACTATGTAGACTAGGATAGCCTCAGACTCGTAGTCCTCTGCCTCCCAAGAGTTGGGATTAAAGGCGTGCGCCACTACGCCAGCAGAATTCACACTCTCCGCTACATAAGCACACTCTCTGACTCTGCTTGTGGTGTGAGAGCGCCCAGAGCTATCAGCCGGGCCTACTCAACCTGGCTTCCCAGCTGACGGTCATTCCCATCTTCTTCCAACTTTGGCTCACTTCTCATCACTCCTGGGGCTTCATGTTCAGCCTTCTTCCCTCTCCAGCTGTGCAGCCCTACGAAGCCTCAGCTCACACAGGCCACTGTCTAGTTAGCACTTCCAGATGCCCTCTTAACAAGTCCAAGGCCACTTCTCATCTCTCTTCTAAAATCAGCTCCTCCCATCCACTTCTTCACAACTCGGGGAACAGGCCTGGAATCTTTCTGGGTTTCCTCCTCCCTCTCACAGCCAAACTGCGTCTCTCAGGAGACGCTGCAGCCCATCTTAGACATGGATCCCTGGGGCTCTCTCCTGGGTTCCTGTAGTCACTTCCTTCCCACCATCCTGACTCCTCCAGCCCCTCTACCCAGGCCTGTCCACACAGTCATGCTGCCCATGTGTCTAAAATACAAGTTGAACTAGACCCTGCCCTGCTCACCTTGCCCAAGTGGCTCTCACTCCATTCCGGTATAAGCCCTAGTCTCTTGCACCTTAGAGCCCTATGTGCTTCCCTCAGTGACAAGGATAAAGGGCAGCCAGCATGCTCTGTTCCTCCTTGTCTTTCAACAAGCATGCTACTAGACTGAAACTCTTTCCCAAACACCTCATGGCTTGCTTCCTGTATCCAGTTAATAGCACCCTAGATTATCCACTTCAAAAAATTCCATCACTCCTGCCGGGCAGTGGTGGCGCACACCTTTAATCCCAGCACTCGGGAGGCAGAGGCAGAGGCAGGCAGATCTCTGTGAGTTCGAGGCAGCCTGGTCTACAGAGCAAGATCCAAGGCAGGCACCAAAGCTACAGAGAAACCTTGTCTATAAAAATACAAACCAAACCCCCCCCCCCCCAAAAAATTCCATCACTCTCTTCCTTTTCTCTCCTAGGGTCAATCCATCTGATTTATCTTCTGCCAATCTTGCTAGAACAGGAGCTCTGTACAAGGGTTTAGCCGCCTGTTTGTTATAAGCTGCAGCACTCCAGATAGGTTCTCAACACAGGAGGTGTTCCATGAACACTTGTTGGTTTTACCTGGTCTGATCACTTTTAGTCTAGGATACTTTCTCGAAGTCACACTGTTCTGAACTGGGGAGCCTTGACTCCACACCACGGTCCCAGCCCCAATAGTACCCAGGACCTGCACAAACACGCTTCACTCCAGCCACACTGCAGGGCCTGGTTGTAGAGCCAGGTTGTGAGACGTGACCTCAAGCAGCCTAACTTGGGAAGCCTTCCAAGCCTGATTCTGCCACTGCCAGTGACCTTCGTGCCCAGCCTTGGGCTGAGTCTTCGCATTTCAAACCAATCCTTCCAACTGTGGTATTAGCTGGGGATGCAGCCCAGCTGGTAGGGCGCTTGCCCGACAACACGCACGAAGCCCTGGCCCCAACCCTCAGCACTGCGTAGAGCAGATGTGGTGGGCACGCGCCTGTAATCCTGGCCCTTGGAGAGTGGAGGCAGGAGAACCAAGAGTTCAAGGTCATCCTACTAGCTTGTGCTACGACGGGCCCTTTCTCAAACAGAACAAAACACCCAGTCTCTGTGCAGGCCTCGTCTTAAGCTTCCTTTAGATGGATGTCCTGCCTTTGTGGCCCCTCCCTATAGTCCCCACATCAGGGTACCTTGAGTTTCCGGGGTAGGCGGGGCCGTTTCTCCAGCTTGGGCCTCAGGGGGCTGGGCTCAGGCAGCTGCAGGGCCAGGTAGTCAGAAGGGAATGGGGGGTAAGGGGGAGAAGCCAGCTGCAGGTGGGAGTAGGAAGATGGAGATGGGAAATGGAGCAGGTAAAGGCGAGGGACGAAGGGAAGAAATGCACACAGGAGAATGGAAAAACAAAAGAGATGCTGATGAGTGTGGCTCCCAGGGCTCCCGCGAACGGACGGACGAACGGACGGGGAGGGACAGCAGCAGGACTGTCCGGCCTGCCCCAGTCCTGCACAGGAGAAGCAGGCAGCCTGACTCACACCCTCCAAAGGTCACTTGCTGCCACATGTGGACACGTTCTGGGTTGGGAAGCCTCGCTCTGAGACCTGGCCCCTTTGCCCCAATGACGCCCACTGTATTCCCGGCATGGGAGCGCACTACTTCCTGGTCTTGATCCCAACTCACCGAGCTCAGATACGGGGAGGGAGCTCCAGAGGTCTGCAGGGGAAATCCTGTTGAAGGAGGCAAGGAGAGGCTGGAAGGGGATGGGGTACCCCCCATTGGAGGGCTTCTCTTCCTAGAGAAGGGATAGGGAGAGGGGTCAGAGGCAGTTGGAAAGCCCAGATCTCCCACCCCTGCCCTGCCCTGGAAAATGATGGCTCCTTCTTACCTCTTGGGGGCTGGTGTGTCAGACAACTTGGGCGTCCCCTCTGTCTCACTGTTGTCTGAAGATGCAGTGGCATCTGAATCTGTGGGGAGGGCTGGTCAGTGGGGTGGTAGAGTCTCCCAGTCCACCTCAGAGACTGTAAGCTCAACACTCCAGAAGGGTGTGAGGGAAGGAGCCTTCCCAGTTGGCGCACATGCAAGCATGTGATTCTGGGGAGTCCTTTGGTTCTCACACCTACTTCCTACTTAGGTACCGATGCCCATGGCACATGTGCCAACACATGCCATATGCTAGGCTCCTATACGTACTCCTGGTCTTTTTAAGCACATCACATCTGCTTTCCAGATGGCCTCACCAAGCTCAGAAGGTATGTACGGAACCTGAGCTCAGGTCTGTGATTCTTTGACCATCTTGGGCCACTCTTTAATGTGCCTCTAAGTAACTTTCAGCTTCTGCTCCATTTTCCTCATTCAGGGACCCACTAAAGCACACCTTAAAACTCTGTTTTCTTCCTCTCCTCAAGATCTCAACTGCCACAAGTTCAGGCCACCAACATGTCAAAATCACCTGCTCAGCCACCTCAGCACTGTCTCCCAACTACTGTCCAACCCAATGAACAACTCCGTCCACAGGCTTTAGCAGCGTCTCCTACCTGTCTTCAGTCCACCTTAAGGAAGACTAAAGGACTCGCCCCAGGGCCTCCTGCACTCTGGCTAATTGCTTTACCTCAGAACTGCAATCATGTGAAGCACTCTTCACAGCAGCAGGCCCTCATTCTTCCAAAAGGAGATCTATTTCCTAGCTCAGTGTTCTTCCTAGAAGGCTTGCCTTTCACTTAGCAATCATTGTATCACTCAAATCCTTGTTTTATATTTGAGACACAGTCTCAATATATGTGTATCCCTGGCTGGCCTCAAACTCAGGGAGATCTTCCTGCTATTGTTTCCCTAATATAGTACTTCTTTATTTAGGTGTTTGTGTGTGAGTGTATGTGTGTGCACCATGCTCATGCCCAAGCCTGAGGGAGTCAGAAGAAGGCATTCAACCCCCCGGAATAGAGTGAGGTAGTTGTGAGCTGCCATGTAGGTGCTAGGAACCGAACCTAGGTCTTTTCCAAGAGCAGCAGGTGGCTCTAAACTACAGAGCCATTTCTTTAACTCTTTGGTTGCAATTTAAAGTTACTTGTTAAAAAATATTTAAGCTGGGCTGGGCACTGGTGGCGCACGCCTTTAATCCCAGCATTCGGGAGGCAGAGGCAGGTGGATCTCTGAGTTTGAGGCCAGCCTGTCTACAGAGTGAGTACTAGGACAGGGCTGGAGAGATGGCTCAGTGGTTAAGAGTACTGACTGTTCTTCCAGAGGTCCTGGGTTCAATTCCCAGCAACCACATGGTGGCTCACTACCATCTGTAATGAGATCTGGCGCCCTCTTCTGTACACATATAAATAAATAAATCTTTAAAAAAAAAAGTAAATAAAAATTATTTGCCGGGCGGTGGTGGCGCACGCCTTTAATCCCAGCACTCGGGAGGCAGAGCCAGGCGGATCTCTGTGAGTTCGAGGCCAGCCTGGGCTACCAAGTGAGTCCCAGGAAAGGCGCAAAGCTACACAGAGAAACCCTGTCTCAAAAAAACAAAAAAAAAAACAAAAAAAAAAACAAAAAACAGAGTGAGTACTAGGACAACAAGGACTACACAGAGAAACCCTGTCTTGGGAGAAAAAAAAAAGTTAAGTTGGAAAAATAGTAACCTGTGCTTCTGTCTCTTTGTGCACACCAACCTGGAATAATCTCATCACATTTTTACCTAGAAAGCTCCAGCTCCTTCTTCCCACGTCAACTGTTGCTTCAGTTCCTAAAAACCCCTTAAAATGGCTCTTTTCTCATTCTTACACAGTCCAGACACTGCATGCTTCTGTGTGATTTACAAGCAGCTAGAATGACTTTAACACTTGGCTCATTGTTATTTTCAGTCAGGATCTCTGTAATCCCGGTTGGTCTGGAACTCAGTATGTAGACTAGGCTGGCTGCTAAATTGGTGATTCTCCTGCCTCAGCCTCCTAAATGCAAAAATACAAGCATGTTCCACTTTGCCCAACTGGCTTTCATTTATTTGTTTTTTTGAGGCAGAGTCTTACTTCGCAGCTCAAGTTTGCAAACTTGGAGCTATCCTCCTGCCTCATCCTCACAGTGCTGGGATTATAGGTATAGGGTACCATGCCCAGGTGGCTTTTGCATCTGTAGCTTTTTATTTTTACTTATTTAGAAATGGGTATTATATAGCTGAGGTTGGCCTTGAACTTCTGGTCCTCCTCCTTTCTCTACCTCCCAAGGAGAGCTGGGATTAAAGGCTTGTACTACCACGTCTTGCTTTTCCACACACCCCACACACTCCCCATTTTTGAAACATGGTCTCATTATATAGCCAGGTTGGAACTCATTTATCTTTTTTTTTAATTACACTTACTTATTTGTGTGTACATGGTACACGCAGACAGAGAACAGCCTAAGGGAGCCATTCTCTCCCACAGTGTGGGGCCTGGGGATTGACTCAAGTAGTCAGGTTCAGTAGCAAGTGCCTTTGCTCAATACACTATCTCAAAAGACGCTGGGTGAGGGGCTGGAGGAAAGGCTCAGTAGTTAAGGGCACTGGCTTCTCTTCCAAGTACTCCCCACACTGACCACAAGCATTTATAACTCCTTTTAAGAGATCCAATGCCCTCTTCTGGCCTCCAGAGGGACTGCATGTACACTGTACACAGACGGAGATGCAGGCGAAACACCCATACCCATAAAAATAAATGTCTTTTAAAAAACAAAGGAAGCTGCAGGGGCGTGGTGGTGCTGTGTGTGGTGGTACAAGCACGGAATCCCAGTGCTGCAGAGGCTGAGGGGGAAGAACTGTGAGTTTGGGACCAAGTAAGTACAAATGAAGAACACATTTCAAAAAAATGTGAAAAAAATAAAGGCTATGAAACTATATAAAATTCAAACTGTAATGTTCACAAATAATGCTCTAATAAAACACAGCCACTTGATTATTAATATGCTGGCTATGGCTGTTTTCACATGAGCAATGCAGTTTGCTTCAAAGATAATATTTTACAAAACCCAAAATATTGACCCTTTGCAAAGGAAATGATATATCAACCCCTGTTATACTATAATTACTACCATTTAATCCTGTTTAAAATTTCATCAAACTCTCAGTATCACTTAAAACTCTAGTTTGTCTCTTTCAAACAATTCCAGTGACTTTATTACCATCACTGTTAGTGTGTGTGTGTGCACTGTTAGTGTGTTTGTGCGGACACCCACAGGCCAGGGCAAGAGTTGTGCGCTTAGGGGACAACTTTCAGGAGTTTTTTTCCTCCTTTGTAGGTTGTTTGTTTGTTTGTTTTTGATTTTTTGTTTTTTCGAGACTGATTTTCTCTGTGTAGTTTTGGGGCCTGTCCTAGATCTCGCTCTGTAGACCAGCCTGGCCTTGAACTCACAGAGATCCACCTGCCTCTGACTCTGAGTGCTGGGATTAAAGGCGTGCACCACCACCGCCCGGCTTGTAGGTTTGTTTTTAAAGACTGGGCCTCACTCATGGACCTTATGCTTCTGCCTCTTGAGTGCTGGGATTACAGGCATGGGGTAGCACGCCTTTCTAGTTTATTTTTTCACTTATTACACATTACAGGGATATAAATGACAAAAGGCCAGGGGCTTCCTCCATTCTGCCAGCCTGTGCCAAGCACAGCGCCTGGGACACAGTGGATAAATAAATACTTAAGACTCTCTGGGCATGGTGGCATGTGCCTTTAATCCCAGTACTTGGGAGGCAGAGGCAGGTGGATTTCTGAGTTTGAGGCCAGCTTGGTCTACACAGTGAATTCCAGGAAATCCAGGGCTACACAGAGAATAGAAAGGAAAAAAAGAGGGGGTGGGGAAGCAAGGGGAGAGAGACAGAAAGGAAGGCAGGGGCAGCCAGCGAAGGCCAGCAACAAGGCTTAAGAACTACTGGAGGGCTGCACCAGCTTCCACATCCCAAGAGGATGGATGGCCCCAGGAACAACTGTTTAAAGTGCCAGTATCTCATGTCTTCCTGCAAATGTGCATGACTTTGCTCACCGGAAGAATCTTCATCCACGTTCTCATACTGCAGAAGTCGATCTAGAAGGAAACTGGGAGAAGCGGGAAACAGAATGATTATTCTCATTTTAGCAATGTTCTCTGGCTAGACATCTATCTAGTTCCTCCTAGAAGGCCCCCTGGATCCCCCTAGGAGTGCATGCACTTGTGGTCCTATTCCAGGATGGAGAGAGAACGAGGATCCCCTAGGTGTAGCATCGCCCGTGTCCCTCAACAAACCTTACCTCTTGTCCCGGGAAACCTTCAGCAATTTCCTCTGCGCCTTCCTGAGCTCCTCCTGGAAGCACTCGTGTTCCTGTACCGGACAGGGAGGGTGCTGAGCTAGGAGCAATCCGTAAAAGGCCCAGAACCCGGAGACATCATCTCCCCCTACCCACCCCCTTTCCCACATGGGTAAACTGAGGTCCTCTCGGCTCCAGGCCTCACACACCACAACTTCCCCCACACCAGCACTCACGTAAATGAGGAACTTGAGTTTCCGCTTCAGATTCCTGTATTTCTTTTTGTAGTCCACTTCGCCGTCCGCTGGTCCGTTCATGACCCGCCTGGGAATATCGCCCCAGAGTACGGTCCCGCTACCCAGAGCCAAGTCGGCCCGGCCTCTTATACTTCCACTTCCGGAGACTTGGCAACGCCGCGCGAGGCGGACTACAACTCCCGGCGTGCCCCGCGCGCAGGGAGCGTCTCCCGCCGCCCGCCTTCAGGGGAGGACCTGAGAGGAACGCGGCTTCCAGGGGATCGCGGTTCGCTGAGGTCACAGAGGAGCCGGACGCGGAGGGGCGCAGTTACTGGTTCTAAACTTATTTGGAGTCCTAGAAGAGCCAGAAATTCAGAGTGTCGGCGAGGATCCCCTTCCCCTTCTGCCTTCCGCAACAGCGGAGACCGAACTTGGCGACCCTGACTCCAGGGCGGTGCGGGGTCGGTGACGTCACACCCGGAGTTTTCCGGGGGGAGTCGGCTCCTAATGAGACTTTTAATAAAGTAGTCTTAAGGAAGAGCAGAAACCTCGAGAGCCACCAACTGCCTAGGGGCAGCAAGACCCGGCAAGGTTCGCGGTCCCAGCTCCGAGCCGGCGGCCCCGCCCCTCGCAGAGCCGCCTTCCTGCGCGTGCGCACTGAGGGCGGCCCGGAAGAAAAAAAAGGCGGGAGCCACCAATCCGCGGAGGCGCAAAATGGCGCCGGGAGGTGAGGTGCATAAGCTCACGCGCAGCTTCTTCCGAGCTTGCCCTGGCCTCGGGGGCGTAGGGTATTAGAGTCTGGGGTGGACTGGGACTCTTGTCTTGGCACGTGTCTGTGTGGCACGGTCACGCACTCCACGGGGCGACTCAGACGTTTGAACCGCGTGGGCCGGGATCACCTTGAACCCGAGGAGAAGCCGGCGTGGAAGTGGCTGGCAGAGGAAGAGCTGCTGCAGATGCAGGTGTGGGCGTGCGCCTGGGCCAGGCGAGACAGGGATTGTTGCTGAGGGGTTGGGACAGGACACAGCCTTGCTTCGGTTTGCCCTCATGCTGCACCCACAGGCGGATGCTGGCACCAGGGAAGGAAAGCTAGACTTTATCAGAGGGAAGAGGTCTCCTGCTCCCTGCAGTGACCCCGAGAGAAAAAGGTTCCGCTTCAGTTCAGAGTCAGGTTAGTGCCTCCCCCCTCTTGTCTGCGCCCCTGGTTTCTCCAGAAGGCAGTGTGCATGTACTGCATTGCCAGGCAGTCGATGGGGGCAAGCACCGAGTCAGGAACCAGGGAGCCCCAGCTCTGCTGCTTGCTGCTTTCCTCCACTCCTAACTCGAGCGGAGCTAGAAGTACCCCATCCCGCCCAACTGGCAGGGACAGGAGGACCTATCCCAGCCCCGTCCCCATGTTCCAGACTCCAGCTCTACACCACCCAGTCCAGACTGCTCAGGACCCCCAACCAAGAACAGCACCACCAAGAAGTCATGTTCCAGGAGAGCCTTAAAGGAAGCAGTTGAGAGCACAGATGAAGAGCAGCCAACAGCCCGGGTTGCCAAGATGGGATTAGAGGAGAGCAGTGAGGAGGAAGGGGAGGGTCCTGCCAGGGCAAGGAAGGTCTGGAAGGGAGGGAACACCGAGGAAGAGGATGCTGTCAAAAAGGCACGGAAGGGGAGGGCTAAGAAGCAAGCTGGGGCCAAGAACAAGCGAGCACCGGGCCGAGCGGCAGCCAGGAAGAAGCAGGGCAGGGGAGAAAGTGAGAGCGGCGAGGAAGAGGCTGTGCAGGGGGGAGGCACGGGTGCTGACCGCCACAGGGAAAGTGAAGACAGCGACGAGGAGACCCTAGCCAAGAAGAGGGGGCACCGGGGACCCAGGCCGAGGGGCAGCAACGGGCAGAGGGTGAGCACCAAGCAGAAAGCGGCAGGCTCGGGAGACAGTGAGGACGAGAAGGGACCGGGGGCGGGAAGTAGTGGGGACAGCAGCGGGGAGGAAGGAGGGCGCTCCCCGAGGAAAAGGAGCAAGGACAGGGCCCAGACTGCGAGTGGGAGAAGGCAGAGTGCCAGCAGTGAGGACGGGGAAGGCAGCACACAGGAGCTGGCCACTGCTGGAGGAACTGCAAAGACGCGCACACCAGACGGCACTGATGGTGAGAGCGCCGGCCAGGCAGGAGAGAGCGCCGGAGAGGAGAGGAAGAACCGCTCCTCCAAGAAGAGCTCCAAGAAAGGCAAGGCACGAAGTTCCTCTTCCTCATCAGATTCCAGTCCAGAGCCCACCAGCCAGAAGGTGAGAGGGCATGCCAGGTGGGTGGCCTCCTGGTGAAGAGGCTGGACCTTGAGCCGCACATTCCTTCTTAGGCTGGGTCTCGTCGTGCAGAGGACCATCCAGCTGTGGTGAGACTAAAGCGTTATATTCGGGCTTGTGGTGCCCATCGAAACTACAAGAAGCTGCTGGGCTCCTGTCGCTCCCACAAGGAGCGCCTGAGTGTCCTCAGGGCTGAGCTGGAAGCGCTGGGCATGAAGGGTGAGACTGGTATGCCCGAGAGCTGCTGGAGGGCCTGGGCACTGGGGAAGAGAGGCTCACCAGCCACTTCTCTCCAGGCAGTCCTTCCTTGGAGAAGTGTCGGGCCCTGAAGGAGCAGCGAGAAGAGGCAGCTGAGGTGGCTTCCTTGGATGTTGCCAATATCATCAGCAGTTCAGGTAAGGAATTTCCTCTTCAGGAAAGGAAGAGGCCAGGGTCAGATAACTAATGTTCTTTCCCCACCTCCCAGGCCGATCACGAAGAAGTAATGCCTGGAACCCTTCAGGGGAAGGAATCCCCCCAGGGGAGCTTTATCGACGAACCCTGGACTCAGAAGAGGAGCGACCACGCCAAGCACCTCCAGACTGGTCCCATATGCGGGGCATCATCAGCAGTGATGGTGAGAGCAGCTGAACTCCATGCCCCAAGGGGGACCTTGCCCTGTTATACAAAGAGCCTGTGGCCCTGAAGCAGCTTCTGAAGAGAGCTAAGTTGTTGGCACAGTACTCAATTTCCTGTTCTCTAAGGTTGTTTTGGGGGTTGGTTTTTTGTTTTGTTTTGAGAGTCAATAAAGTAATGTTTGTAATTACTTCATCGTACCTGGTCCTCAACTCTCATGCCCTGTCTATCCTTTGGGGCCAAGAAATCAGGAAGTTGCTCTTGCTACCAGCTGGTAGCCTAACTCTTTCTTACAGATCCCCAGTTGCCCCAGTCCCTGGCCTGCCATCCAGTCCTCACCAGGCTGTATCAGAGGACATGACTGTTCCTTCTTCCAGTGTGACCAGGTAGTTTCTCTAGTCAAACTGGCCTGAACAACGTGAAGCTTAACACCCGCTCCCGCCCCCATCCCCAGCTCAGCTCATCTTACTTCCCTAGTCTCCAAAAGGTGGGTCGAGTAGACCTGACTGACCAATCCAAGCATGGCAAGCCTCTGCAGAATCCAGTGTCCAGGCGGGCATCCAGTAAGATACAGACACAGGCTGCTGGGGAGCGTGTACCAAGGCTCTCCGAGAAGCTTCTCCGAAAAGCTTCAAACCCAGAGCAGAGCAGGATTTGAGGGGTCAACAAGCTGACCACCTCCCAGTCATACATGCAGTAATGAAAATTACTAGAACTTTTCATCACATGACCCAATGAGACACAAGGAACACTGGCTTGCTACTCATCAGTCCTCGCACACGCCTTACACAGAAAGGGAGAAGTCCTGGGTCTGTTAGAATAACCAACAGTTTATTAAAAGCTTGCCCTAGGGCTCTGTGCCAGCCCCTAGCCGAGAGGGGCTCCCATGACTGCTCCAGGCTTGGCAGCAGCCCTTTCCAAGGTCCTTCCCTTGTCCCCCGCCCCAGCCCTGACCCCAATTAAAAAAAAAAAAAATGACAAGACGGCACAGGACGTCAGACAGTAACAGGAGAATGGTGAGACCCAGGCTTCCGTCCTGACTTCAAGAGCCCAGTCCTGGAGGAAGGCCTCCTCCCAGCCTTCTTTCTTGCCTTGGGCACCAGACCTGCTCTGCCATATCCAGGTTTGGGGACCTGCTGTCCCCAGATCATGGCCCATCACAAGGGTTGTATAGTTCTCTGAATATAATATATCTAGACCCACCCTTCCCCTCCCCCAGGGGACCAGATGAATATTTGACACTCACAGTTCCCACCTTTTGTAGGTGGTGATGGAGAGAGACCCTGGCACCATGGTGGGGAGGCAGGGCTCCCGGTCAGCCTTGGGGCACCAATGCCCAAGCTGGCCTGGGCTCACTGGCCAGCCCCAAGAAGCTCATGAGATGTGGAGGTCTGATGGGGGAGCTGGAGACGACGTCCTGTCCCACCACCACGGGGTAGGCTCAGGCCCCACCCACTCCCACCTTGCCCTGTTCCTCTGCTCACCACCCGACACTTCAGGAATAGAAGTGGGAGGAGCCGTTGAGGATATGGGAAGCAACACTGGTGCTCCGGCTCAGCGGGCCTGGTACTGCAGCAGGTGGGCCCACGTTCTCACTGCTGCTGCCCCCCGATGCCGCCCGCCTCAGGGGTTGAGGGCTGTTTCTTAGCAACAGCAGAGCCCCTCCACGGGGTGTTCCACTTTGTGTTGGGGGCCCTAGCCAATTTGGAGGCCCCGGGGGAGCCAGCAGAGCTGGCTGACGCCAAGCTGGTGGGGGCATGCCTGGTGGAGGAGGGCCATGGCTCCAGTGGGCCCCAGAACGGGGAACTGGACGGGAGGGCCAGGCCGGGGCTGGGGGTGGGGCTGGATAGCCCTGGGCAGCAGCTTCGGCTGGAATGCCCCCTAGAGCCATGCTGGAGAAGCCCAGCCTCATGCTCTCAGCATCAAAGGCCTCAATCTCACGGGCCTGCCGCTCAAGCAAACTCCGGATTCGCTCAGAACGCCCCGTTTGCAGGGCCAGCAGCTCTTCTTCCACCTGGGACACCCAAAACAGGGGTGAGAGTCCTGGAATGGAGAACCCCTTTCCCTTTCCCATCTTGGGGGGCAAGCCCCTTACCCGTTGCTCCAGCAGCGCCCGCCTCAGTGCTACCCTCTGCTCCAGCTCCCTCAGCTCCCGCTCGTGCTGACTTTCTGTGCGGATCTTGATCTTGCTCTGGTAAGCATTGAGCAGCTCGAGCTCCTGTTGGAGCTGCTGCCGGAGGGCCTGAAACTCTGCCTCTTGGGTCTCATCAAGCCGGAGCTGGAGGACAGGGAGGAGAGGGTTTAGGGACCTCCTCCTCTGTCCCCACCATCCTCCCCTGCCCCGGTAGGCCTGGCCCTAAGGTGGCAAGGAGCGGCAGTCTCAACCTCTATCAGAATGGAAGATGGTCATACCCTGTGGACAGCAATTACACTTGCAGGAATCTATCCCCCAGGTATACTTGCACATTGCTCGAAGTGTTCACGGAAGCGCTGTGATAGCAAAATGCTGGAAACAACCTAAATGTCCACCAATAAGGGATGGGTTAAATAAATTATGGTACAGCCATTCCATGGAAAATTCTATACTGTATAAAAATGAGATGTGATATGTATGCTGACATGGAATGATGTCCAAGAAATAACTGGGTGGAAAAGGGAAGTCAGAAAACGATGTCAAGTCTGATTCTATTGTGTTTAAAATTTTTATGTAATTTTCCAGATACTACGAAAGTTAATCACTACAAAATTACCTCTGAGGGGTGCACTGAGTGGGAATGGGGCCCTCTAGCTCTTTGGACTCAATGTGCGTTTGAAGCAGCCCACTCCAGTGCTGTGTACAGTTTTCCTAAGAGCAACCTTCCAGATTGCTGAAGTCTGAGTAAAAGGTGGCCTGAGAGCCACTTGCTGTAACCGGCTCCCCTGCTCCCTGTTCACACAGAGTAAACTCAGGTCCAGAAAAAAATATTACAACCATTATTTTCCTTAGTGTTTCTTGGCAGAGCAGGCAGGATGACTTTGTTAAGACATTAGGAAAATAGTAAGAGCAATAATAAACTACTGAGAAGAATATGAAATAAAACCACTAAGAAGTAAAAGAACACCCAAGTGTCCTGAGTCCAAAAGTTCTGTTCACACCTCCCGCCTTCCTTTGCCACGACCAAGTTCAAAGCAAAGACCAGCCTCCACCGTCTCCCTCCCAGACCCCAGGCCTCACCGCCTGTGAGCTGAGCATCTCTGAAATGGACTGGTCGTACTGCTCGGCCAGGATCGCCAGCTTGCGCGTCTGTTCCTCCTTGAGCCGCTTAAGGAGGCTCTTGTGCTGAGCCTTGGGCGTGGTCTCCAGCAAGTGTGCTCGAAGAGCCTTGTACTGGCGCGTCTGGATCTTACACGTTTCCTGGAACTGCTTCTTGATCTGCAGCTCCTTTGACTGTGCAGTGAACGGATCGAGGGGAAATGGGGCAGGGGAGGAGGAGGAGGAAGAGGAACAACGAGGGGAAGGAAGAAAAGGAGGAAGGAGACAGAAGCAGAGACAGGGAGAGGGAGAGAAACAGAAAACATGTTAGACAGAGGGGGCGGGGGAGCTGTACACAGACAGACACGGAGAGATGGAGCTGTTGAGAGATCAAGAACATCTCCATGGGCAAGGGAGGCGGAGAAGCAAGAGGTTCTGAGAGGACGTCAGAGTTGCATGGATGTCACAGACAGGGAGCTGAGAATCTTCACAGAGGACTGCGTACACAAAAGCTCTGAGCATGCAGAGGGAGGGAGAAAACATCACCCTGGGATGGAAGCATGTGATCAAACGTTTAGGAATGTCAAGACTGAGTGAGAGACCGGGGTACACAACATTGACGAAAGGGCAATACAACCAAGGGCAGGCAGAGGAAGCCCAGGTCCAGCACCTCAGGGAAGGCAGGAAGAAGCACTGTGCTGAGGGATGGGTAAGAGGTCACCCCAATTAGGTCACAGAAGGGGAAGGGCAGCAGGAGTTGGCCAGAAAAGGTCTGAGAAGTCCCACTGGGAACAGCTGCCACCCTGACAAGAGCCACATATTAGCCCAGCCCAACATACTTCGTCCCCACTCCAAGCCCACAGCAATCCCAGGCCTCTAGTCCGCACATTCTACCTGGTCCCAACTCACCACCCTCGACTGTGGAGGGTCTGCTGCCCCAGCCCCCAGCCCTGTAGACTAATGCCTGACCCAGGTGACAGACGCAGCTCCAAATCATGTAGGCAATGAGTTCACAGTAAGGGAAGGGGCAAAGAAACCAAAAGACTTTTACCCTACGTATTCTCTGGAAGGGTCTCACAATCGGAGAACTGTGAGATCAGGAAGCTCTGTGGAAGCTCCCTCCACAGGGGCTCACAGCCCAGAGCTGGTTGTGGTCATGGTGCAATGAAACTATGAAGGCAGAGGATGAGGCTGAGGAGTGAAGGGTGTGAAGACAACGGAGATGGGGTGAGAGGTCATGGAGCTGAGGGCCAAGGGTCCAGATTCGGGGCAAACCAGGGAGGCTAGGCGGCAGGACAAAGCAGACAGAGGCAGCCTGGGCCAAAGGTATAGTTCCGCTCAGATATTTTATTGTGTTTTTCTTTTCTTTTTTCTTTTTTTTCTTTTTGGTGGAGGGGGAAGGGGACAGGTTGGAAGGGAGACAGAAAAACAAAATCAAAGAGGGGAAAAAACCCCATGACTTCCCTCCCTGCCACCCCTGGCCCCAGGCCTGAGCCGATGAGGGTGAGGATGAGCACACACACAGCAGGGAACAGCAATAACTTAGGGGACTGGGGGAACACGGAGTGTCATTTCTGGACTCCACAGTAGAGGAGGCTGCCTGTCTCGAGATCTCTGGGGCTGGGACTGGACCTGGGGAAACATACTGAGGAAGAAAGGTCAGAGGGGAGGAGAGACTGGAGGACTGGAGAAACTTCACTGAGTCGTGGGAGATAAAGTGCTCAATGCCCTATATTTGGGTGGAGGGTTGAACTGGTTACCTCCAGGGAGGCAGGGCCCTGCGGGTCTGAGCTCTCCGCCCAGCCACAGCCCCTGGTGGTAGCTGTCGGGAAGCAGAGAGCCCAAGACGGCGCTGGCTGCGGGGTAGCAGCCGAGGGATACGACTGGGCCGTTCGCCCTTAAGCAGGCCCCAGCTGGCTAGTGTGTGAATAGCCCAGGGGGGTAAGCAAGAGGCTAATCTGTGGCTAGCCCGTGCTAGGCGCCAGTTCCAGCCCTTGCACAGAGCCCAGACTCTTGCCAACAGAGCTAGAGGGTGTTGGGTAGTGCGAGGATGTCCCTGACGGGGCCGGGGGACAGGCAGTCGGCTTCTAAAACTGTTCTTGTTGGTCTTAGGGTACAGCGCAAACAGCCCCCGGTCTCCCACGGCCCCACAGCCCTGTAGGGCCCGAAAGGCCATGGGTGACAGGCGTAGCAGAACCCGCAGCCAAAGTCGAGAGATGCCTCGACGAATCTGGGGGCCTTGCTGCCGCACCCATTTGCCCCCAGCTGCCATAGCTGCCAGAGGTAGAGCCAGGCTGGGCCAAGCTAGGAGCCAGGCAGCCCCCAGGCCCAGAGGCACACCCATAAGGCCTCGGCGCCAGCTCAGGCTAAGGACGGCTCCTAGTGCAGTGCCCTGAGCCAGGAGAAGGAAGAGGCTGGGGGGCAGGTGGAGGGCTGTACAAAGGAACAGGTAGGAGGCCCCCAGGCCCACCAGCCCCACCTCCAGGGCCAGCAGCGCTGCCTGCAGGCCGCCCCCGCCCTGGGCTGCCAGCAGAGGGAGCAGCAGCAGCAGCAGGAGGGGCAGAAGGCCGGAGGAAGACCCCACTGCAAAGGAGAGGCCGGCCAGGAGGCCGTGAGACAGGAGTCCAGGGAGCGGGCTAGCAGGGCACTGTCTCAGATGTGATGGAGGTGGCTCTGGGGGGATATCTGGGGAAGGACAGCCATCTCCAGGATCCCTGGGGGTTCCAATCGGAGCCCCTCCCTCCTCTTCCTCCTCCTCCTCCTCCTCCTCCTCAGGGACCGGAGTCAGAACAGGACCCTGGACCCAGTCAAGCTTGAGCTCCACATCCACAAGGTTCCTACCCTCCTTCTTCCACAAACTCCATGCCCCAGCCTCTTCCTGGCCAATAATACTTCTCTCCTGGGATGCCGGTGATGGGACTCTAATCTCCTTCATCTCCTCAGATATATCCCAATCTTCCTCATTAACCAGACTCCTATGTTTTTGTGGGCTGGAACTAAAGGTTCCCATTTCTTCCCCCAGAATCCTCTGCTCCTCTGGCTCCAAGATGGTCCCTTCCTCTCCCAAAATCCTTCTCTCTGGCACTGCTTCCTCCTCCTCTCCCAGCATCCTTTGGTCCAGGACTGCCTCCTGGCCAGATGAGCAGGGCTGCTCTTCACTAGGGGTGCCTGTGCTGAGTGGCCCCAGAGCCCCGGTAGCAGGGAGGCCCATGGGTAGCTGGCCTGCACGTACTTTGAGGCTCTTGGGCTGCTGGCGAACCTGGGCCGCATGCTTCTGCCGCAACTCTTGCTCCCGTCGCTTGTTGTATTCCAGCTGGTTGCCTAGCTCTGTCTGGTGCTGGAGGCGGGTGAGTTCCGCACGTGTGCGCTGGACAGCTTGGAGTTGCCGCAGCTCCAGCTCTCGGGTGGCCTCATGTTGCCGCAACAGCAGAGCACACTCCAAGTCCTTCTGCGTCTGTTTCTTGTTCAAGTCCTAAGTCAGAAAAGAGGTAGGACCCACGGCCCAGTCAGGGAGCCTTCTTGAAGAATTAAGAGTACAAGATTCCTTAGCCAAGAGTAGGGGAGGTGAGGAGCGTAAGCTCTTGGTTGGCCTAGGGAAGGGACACCTAAGGATATCCTAGCAGGGTCCAGTAGGGAGGAAAGCAGGGAGATTGCTGAAAAGAAGCCAAAGCCAAACACTAGAAGAGCAGCGGAGAAAGAAGACATTAGGGAGGCAAATGAGAGGAGAAGGTGCAAGGATCCTGGGCCAGGAGGGGCGGAGGGCGGGTCGGGGTGTGTGTGGGGGGAGTGGGGGGTGTGGGGGGTGTGTGTCAGGGGCAGTCTACCTCTCGAAGCAGGTCCTGGTCCAGGCTGTGTCGGGCCAGCAGCATCTTGCGCTTGTACTGGCGACACTGCAGTTCGAAGTACTGTCGCTGCCTCCGCAGCAGCCCGGCCTCCTCTTCCGCCTGGCACTGCTGCAGCTGCTCCTTCTGCCTCAGCAACCACTCGGCCTTCTCTCGTTTCGGCGTGCTGGGGTTCTCCTGGAGCTCCTGGCAGGGCAGTGGGGGAATGAACGGGTCAGGGTCAGCCATTCTCTTGCCTACCTGATGGCCCTTGGCTTACCCAGGGAAGATCGGGCCAAACCTCCTTCAACTGCTCCTTCCGAAGCTTATAGGTTCGCTTCTGCGCCTCCAGCAGGGCAGCCAGCTCCTTTTTCTGCTGCCCCAGGATGTGCTGCTGGAACTTCCGCTCCTCGGCCTGAGCAGCTCGGGCTTCTTTTTCACCAATGGCCTGGTGCCTCCGGGCCAGCTTCTCAGCCTCAGTCCCAAAGCCAGCCCGTTGTGCCTCAAGTTCCCGCTGCAGCCGCCCACTGTGCTCCTCACGTTCACCCCTCAGACGGGACTCCAGCGCCAGCAGCTGCTTCTGGTGCTGACGCCGCATCCGCTTGTAGCCACTCAGTTGCTCCCGCAGAGCCGAGTCCTGCTCATGCTCCTGGATCTGACGGCTGACCTAGAGCAGAAGAAAGGATAAACAGTGGACTCAGCCCTAGCCCTCGTTTTACTTACACAGATATGGTGAAGAACGAGGTCCTCAGACTCGTGGTTCCATTGTTATTAGATGTCTTCCTTACACTTGAACTCTCTGAATAATTATCTGCTTCATGGGTTAGTGTAGTAGGCTGAGATGGTAAAGAGTGGTAAGTACAGGTCCAGGGGAAACAGTAGGACAACTCAGATTAGTGCCAATCAGAAACACCTGGGCTCAGATCCCAGCTCTGCCCATTATTAGTACTTAATCTCAGCAAGTTAACCTCTCATCTGTGACACCCGACACCAACACCACCGCACAGACAAGTGTGATACACACAGAAAAACAAACCAGTGGGTGCTGCTAGCATCCTGCCTTCAGCAAACACTGCTGAGGTCTACCATGTTCCAGGAACTAAACTAGGGTCTGAGTCCTGATATGTTAGCTCAAGATCTCTGGCTGCAACCTCTGGTTTCAACTGTTCTATCAGTGGCTCTTAGGCTCATCTAGGTCGCCAAGGCCCAGGAAAATCAGCTCTCTCCACACAGTATGACAAAGCAGCATCAGTAGCTCAAGAGTGCTCCTAGCAAACTCCAGAGCCACAAGTGAAAGCTTGAAAAGCACACCAGTGGCCTCTAGGGGAATTGTTGGTATTCACATACAGCCCAAACTGGAATGTCACTTAAAGTTCTATCAAGAGCACGATCAGAAAGCTGTTTCATGAGAAGCCTGAACTTGCTGGGCATGGTAACACATGCCTATAAACCCCAGGACTCGGGAGTCTAATGCAGGAGGATCACCAGTTCAAGGCTGAGCTACTGTTAGAACCCATCTCACTAAGCAAACACACTTTTCCCATGAATTGAGAAAAGTGAGATTTTAGAAGACTAAGATCCTATTTACAGGAACAACCACACCCAAAGGTGCCTGGGCAAGTATGTTGGGCAAACAGCCTCACTAAGTCATAGGAGCCTCGATTTTTAAATGGGATCCAACCCTTTCCCTCCCTATATGGGAAAAGCAGGGAAGATTAGACCTAATCATGTGTGTGGGCCTGATAAGTCAATGACGTGAGGCAGATCCCTGAACCCATCCCTGCCCTCGGAAGGAAGCACCAGATCCAGCAAACTGCACACTGCCACCAGGAGCACCACAGCAGGGTGGACATGCCTGTCCAGACAGGTAAAGCACCTCAACAGCCAGAGGAGCCCAGGAAAGTCTCCACAAGCTGTTATTTCAACAAGGCCTTGGGAATACCCAGATTAGACAATGTGACTAAAATAGTCTGCTGAGAGAGGGGAACAGGTAGAGACAGTAGTAAAGTGAGGGTAGAATCTTGACTTCAATCATGTGCCACAGGGAGAAAGTCATTTCTAGACTTCTGTCTGATGTATCCAGGTAACAGAGAAAAAAAGACTATAAAAAGCTGAGTGACGATGGTCACACTTACCAGGGAGGCAGTACGGATGGTAGCAAAGTGGTCCCGGTTGCGGCAATAAGCCCGGCGGCGAGCAGAAGAGGTGGTGGAGGTGGGAGGGGCGGCAGGTGGTTGGAGTGGACCTGGGGTCATCTCTGGCTGGTAGGGATCATCATATAGGTTGTCTGAGCCCTAGAAAAAGGGAAGGAAGGAAGGGATGCCCAAGGGTCAGGTGCCAATGGACCCAAGGGAGTTACCTAAGGACTCATCCAGGCTGAAATGAGGAGCAGTCACACCGGAGGAGAACAGAGATCTAGGCAGTTCCTTAACAAGTCAGCTCAGGCTTGGCCTCTTGTCTACTAAGCTGCTCAAGGTGAGCTGCATACCGGCAGTCTGTGGATGATGGAGCTGTGGGAAGTGACTGTGTGCTCCCCCTCCTGCATCATGGCCATTTCTCGGGCTTCAGGGCCTTCTTCCTCCTCCTCTTCCTCCTCCTCCTCCTCTTCTTCCTCCTCCTCCTCATTGTCTGAGGCATCTGCTAGGCTGTTGACTGAGCTGCTTTGGCTGGAGGCGCTGATGGACATGCTGGGCACTGAGTGGCTACTCTCTAGACTGGTCAGGGTCCCTGCTCGGTGCATGTAGGGTTCTGCTTCCTGCGAACAGGGTGTGAGCTGTTGGGCAAGGAAAGGGAAGGACAAGGCTAGAGAGCAGCACAAGGAAGAAGGTGAAGACAGGTGGGGAAGAAGGGCCAAGCCCAGTGTGGGAGGTGTGAGGGAAAGCTAGGTCACCTCCTCCTCCTCCGGGGCCTCAGCACCAGGGCCATTGGGTGCTTCTTGGAACAGTATCTTCTTCATCTTTCGGTACTGCAGGTTATCCAATTCCCGTACAGCATCCTTGGTCCTCTGGATTAGGTCCATGATGACTGTGGGTGGCCGCTCCCGGAGCACGAAGCGGTGCTAGGGAAACACAGCACCTGAGCTCTGCTGTCAGTTCTCCCCTGTCCCCTCTAGACACCATGCCTCTCCGTATCTTCTGGCCTGAGGCCCATGCCCACCACAGCTGGATGCTCACCTTTATCTTATCCCGGTTTCTCACAGCAACTGTCTTTACTACCCAGACAGCCTCATTTCTTCAGGCTTCACTGATAGGTAAGGATTTCAGGAGATGCCAATCCAGCTTTGCTTAGCAAAGGCTAAGTGTTTTTGGATGTATCACAAGACCTTTTCAGGCCCTCAAAAGTTACCCTTTAAAAACCAGAAGGTCGGCCGGGCGGCAGTGGCACACGCCTTTAATCCCAGCACTTGGGAGGCAGAGCCAGACGGATCTCTGTGAGTTTGAGGCCAGCCTGGTCTATAGAGCAAGACCCAGGACAGGCACCAAAACTATAAGGAGAAACCCTGTCTAAAAAAAAAAATAAATAAATAAAAAAAATCCAGGAGGTCAATCAGCTAGGGCTCCTTAGAGTACACTTTGGGTTTGCAAAGGGAATGAGGTTCCCCAGTTTGGAAAACTTAAAAACATCTCAGGGAGATCATAGTTTATCCATGATCTTTGACTAAGAAAAATGTGAAAACAAATTACTACTCAAACTAAGACAGTATGGCAGATATAATTTAGCAAAACACTGAGGCATCAGGGCCCAGGGCAAAATTCATAAAGGAAGATTCCTGGATGAAGAATTGGAGATCACTGACCTGAATTTTCTGTGGCTCTACCCGCTACAGTTCTAGACCACTAGGCCAGAGAGTGCTCACCTTCAGAAGAACCTCTGAGGTTGGTCTATCTTGAGGGATTTTCTGAAGACAGGAGTCAACAAAATTCCGGAAGTACTCAGACCTGACATCCCAGGAAGTATGAGACAGAAGGAGAAGGCATGAGCCAGACAGCTAGACCCATGACCTAACCCCTTGACCCAAGAAGCCCAGTCCTCACCAGTGTCCTGACTGGAGCGCAGGGGATTCATTCTGTGCAATGTGGTATAAGGCACTCATTGCGTTCATGTTAAACAGTGGTGGCTTCCGCTCCGCTACAGAAAGTACAAAGAAAGAAGGTGAGAAGAGGCAGATGATCAGAAACTAGAAGGGAGCTCAGAACAGCTTGGGTTCAAATCCCATATCCCTGGCTTCCTTCCTGCTTGATCTTGAGCAATTCCCGATCCTGCTGAGTCTTAATTTCCTCTCAGTAAAATGTAATGCCCATTCTATTTGCTACACGTGGGCAGAGTAGGGATTAAAGAAAGTGACAAAAAGGCATAAGAAGCACACTCAAGTTATCAGTCCAACTAGTACTCATGAGGGCCAAACGAGAACAAAACCTGCCAGTGTGGGAAAGACAAAAACAAAAACAAAAAACAAGAAACATGTTCTGTGTTCAAGAAACTTCTTTCTGGTCTAAAATGAACTAAACTAAATAATTAACATTCGACAGAGTTGGGGATGCAGCTTGGTGGTAGATACTTAGCATGTGCCAGACTTAGATTTGATCCCCGATACCATCAAAACAAAACCAGTGACACCAAGTTCAAGTTGTTAATTGTGGTAAGAGGGGAACAGGTAATGGCTAGGAAACTAAGGGGAGGTCGTTTCGAAAAGAGAACACTGGCGGGAGCTGTAAGAGTGTTAAGCCAGAAGCTCCTGGTGGCTCAGAGAAATGTTTTTTGAGACAGGGTTTCTCTATGTAGCCCTGGCTATCCTAGAACTACCTCTGTAGACCAGGCTGGCTTCAAACCCATAGAAATCCACCTGCCTCTTTCTCCCAAGTGCTGGGATTAAAGGCCCATGCTACCATCGCCTGGATGGTTAGCTGTTTTTGACCTAAATAATGATTTTAAAAACTTAATTGCCAACAATTATAAAAATATAAATTTGCAGTCTTCAAGAATCAGATATGGGGCAGAAGAGATGGCTCAGAGGTTAAAAGCACCGACTGCTCTTCCAGAGGTCCTGAGTTCAATTCTCAGCAACCACGTGGTGGCTCACAACCATCTGTAATGAGATCTGGTGTCCTCTTCTGGCATGTAGGCACACATGCAGACAGAACACTGTATACATAATAAATAAATAAATCTTTAAAAAAAAAAAAAAAAAAAAAAAAAAAAAAGCCGGGCGTTGGTGGCGCATGCCTTTAATCCCAGCACTCGGGAGGCAGAGCCAGGCGGATCTCTGTGAGTTCGAGGCCAGCCTGGGCTACCAAGTGAGTCCCAGGAAAGGCGCAAAGCTACACAGAGAAACCCTGTCTCGAAAAACCAAAAAAAAAAAAAAAGAATCAGATATGGTAAAATGGAGTCTCTATTCCTATATAACAATGAGAATATGAGAATATAATATATTCCTATATAACAATGGGAACTATGCAACAGTGGTCCCCTATAGTAATGGTGGCCTCCAGCTTGCTCTGCCTTCCCCTCACACTGATCCCCTCACATGGAGTACTGGCTGCCATTTCTTTTCTTTCTTTTTTTTTTAATAATTTATTTATTTATTTATTTATTTATTTATTTATTTATTTATTTATTTATTTATTTATTTATTTATTTTTTGGTTTTTCGAGACAGGGTTTCTCTGTGTAGCTTTGCGCCTTTCCTGGAGCTCACTTGGTAGCCCAGGCTGGCCTCGAACTCACAGAGATCCGCCTGGCTCTGCCTCCCGAGTGCTGGGATTAAAGGCGTGCGCCACCAACGCCCGGCTAATAATTTATTTTTATTTTATGTGCATTGGTGTTTTGCCTGCATGTATGTCTGTGTAAGGGTGTCAGATCCTCTGGAGCTGGAGTTACAGGACAGTTGTGAGCCACCATGTGGGTGCTGGGGATTGAATCTGGGCCTCTGGAAGAGCAGCCAGTACTCTGAACCAGTGAGCCATCTCTCCAGTCCCATTGTCTGCCAGTCTGATTGTCGAATCAGGCTTTCCAATAGTGGAGAACTACTGGAAACTACTTCTGTGTATCCAGAGCCTTACAAAAGTTAGGAATACAACAGACAGCTCTTCTCTATGACCTGTTCCGTACATTTCACCATCTGTCTGGCTACGGCCTCAGATGGTAAATGCGGTATATATGGAGACAGAGGGCAAGAATACAACTAACTCCCTGATAGCAGGCACAGGCTCCTAACAGCTCCACGTGGGCAGAGCCCATGAAGGAAAGAGGAAGCAGGAAGAGAAGCCTGGTCTAAGACAGCTTTGGTTTAGGAGGCAACAGGAAGACATCGATGGCTGAGCCGGGAGTCAAAGGACTGACCGAGCTCAGGCACACCTCTCCGGCACGAGTACGTCAGAGAGACTATAAAGAAGAGAATGGTTGCCAGTTGGTGGTGGTGCACACCTCTCCGGCATGAGTACGTCAGAGAGACTATAAAGAAGAGAGTGGTTACCAGCTGTGATGGCGTACACCTCTGGTCTCTGAGGGTGAGGTCAGCCTGGGCTGGGGGTGGACGACTGCTAGAGGAAAGGTCTCTGCAGGAAGCAGTCAGTAAGACAATCACTCCGTGCCTGTGGTGTGCTGCAGGTCTTACAAGCACTACCCCATTAGACAACTGCTTCCGTAGTAGAGACTGGCAGAGAGAGCACCAACAAGGCTCCCAGGCCTCAGGAACTCACTTGGGCCGAGCTGTTGGGACTTGTCAATTCACTCCTCTGCATCAAACATGTAGTTCCAAAAGCTAGTCTCAGGTCCTCAGGTCTGCTCTTAACCTCTAAACTCCTACAGTGCTGCTTTCTGTCTGGAACGTTCTACCCCGAGTCTTTCTAGCAGCTCTTTGTCTTTCAGGTTTGTTTAAACATCTCGATTACACACAGGGCTTCCTTAGCCCCTAAACTAGGTCAAGTTCAGCTCTGCGCCACTCCCAGGGCCTCTCCACTCCTAGCCCATTGATGGAAAGCATGCCTAGCTCCCCCACTTAAATGCAGTTTTAGTGAAGGCAGGAATTTTACCACTGTACCCCCAGAACCTAGCACACTGGGCACTTAAAACAAATCTGAACCCAGGTAATGGACAAGAAGCAAGAACTGCTATAAAATCTTTAGGTATAAGAATTGAAAAAAAAAAAGAAAGAAAGAAAAAAGAAAAAAGGGGTTGGGAATTTAGCTCAGGGGTAGAGCGCTTGCCTAGCAAGCGCAAGGCCCTGGGTTCAGTGTGGTGGTGCACACACCAGAACTCAGGAGGAGGAGGCAGAGGGAGGTGGATCTCTGAGTTTGAGACCAGTCTGATCTACAGAGCCAGTTCCAGGACAGCCAGGGTTACAAAAAAAACCCTTTTCTCTAAAAACAACAACAAAAAGGTAGGGTTTGACAACTGATTGTATCAAAAAAGCTCCAGGGCAGTCAAAATGGGCAGGAACTCTGAGGCCTAGGGTTCATGGGATGGGATGGGGAGAGGGAGAGACATGAGGGGAGAATAATCTGAGGAGGCAGAGGGGACATCTTACCCAACTCAATACAGGTTATCCCCAAGGACCAGACATCCACTTTGCCATCGTATTGCCCCTCATCCATGGCTAGGATCACCTCTGGAGCCATCCTGGGAGGACAGTAGGAAAGAAATGCTAACCACTGAACCCAGACCCACACTGCTTTCCAACATCTCGGGAATCTCTTCACCTACCACCTCTCCTCTCCTACTCACCAGTATGGAGTGCCCACAAAGGAGTTGGCAGGTGCCATGATAGATGCGGAGCCGAAGTCCCCCAATTTTACCAAGCCTGGTTCAGACAGCAAGATGTTTCCAGCCTTTACATCCCTGACAGGCAAAGAGGAAAGATGAAAAATACATCTCAGAAAAGATGTGTAGGGCTTTAGCAAAATGAGGACTGGTATAAAATGCACCCCACTCTCGGCCCCAGCTGGTGCCATCATACCTATGGATCATGTTGTGTGAGTGCAGATATGCCAGGCCCTGGAGCGCCCCATGGGTCACAGCTGCAATCTCCACCTCCTGAAGGGGCTTCTTGTGCACTGCAGGGGGAGGCAAAGGAACAAACTGAGGCAGCCACGGGGGTGGAGTAAGTTACTTCCTCCTGCAGCTTTCCTGCTTATCTTCCTTACCCATTTTCTGATTTACTTACCTTCTAAAAGATCAGAAGCTGAGCCCAGGCAATACTCCATCACCAGCTAAGGAAGGGTCAAGTGTTAGAGATCAGCAGATTCTGGCCACCCCTGGCCCAGCTCCCTTGAGCAGAAACTCAAAACAGAACTTTCTTGTTTATCTTCCACTCAGGCAATGCCAAAAGGGTAATGACAGAGAGGAAGGGCGGCTAGAGAGACAAGAGGTGGTGGGAGAGTCTCTGGGTTCAAGGCCTCCTGAGAATGACTCCAAGACGCCCACCATCGCCCCATCCAGATCCCTTTAAAGTCCCCTTCAATCATCTCCTCCTAAAGAACACAAGTCCCTTGCAACTTATTAACTGTCTAGGTCACTCTGGGTCAGCCTCTCCTGTACCTATACAAATGCTTATATTTTTGTTTGTTTTTCTTTTTGATACAGGATCTCACTGTGTAGCCCTAGCTGGCCTAGAACTCAGTATGCAGACCAGGCTGGCCTTAAATTCACAGAGCTCTACCTGTGCTTGTGTCCTCAGTGCTGGGATTAGAGGTGTGTGCTACCATGCCTGGCTCAGGGGTTTTTCTGAGGACTAATGTGGTTCGGAGAGACTGCCCACTTAGGAGGCTGGACTAGAAAAAGGTGGATCTGAGTAAATTGCGGCAGTTGTGGGACAACTCACCCAAGCTGTGTGCTCCCTCAGGTAACAGCCCCGGTACTGAATGGTATTGGGATGTCGTAGCTTCTGTAAGAACCGCACCTCCTTGATGATGTCCTGCCATTTCTAGGAGGTCAAGAGAAGAGGGATTACCCACCTGCATGCTGAGACCAAGGCCCTCTTGCCCTCCACAACCTCACCTTAAGGAACCCGACTCACCTCATTTGACTGCTTCCCACTGTAGGACATCTTCTTGATGGCCACCACTTCACTGCTGCGGACATCCCGGGCCTGAGGACCAGATCGGAAGATGGCAAAGACTACTTTGGGCACGCGGTGGAGGAGGAGCCGCTGAGCCAGCAGAAGGTGGGAAGGGCTACTGTGGTGGAGGGGTGCCCAAGGCCTAAATGGAGACCCCCAGGTCTAAACAGACCCCACCCTTGCTTGCTTTACCCTCTTTATGACCCAACTCACAAAGTACACAGCGCCAAAGCTGCCATGGCCAATTTCCCGGAGGTCAGAGAAAAGCTTCTCAGGGTCATCCTTGAAGAAGAGCTCAGCTACATCAGGGTCTTTCAGGCTCCCTGCCCGGCCCCCAGCTGGCATGATGGCCCCTGGGGGCCCTGAGATTGGGACCTTGCCTGGGAAAAGTAGACAGGACCATTAGAGGAAGGACAGTGCCCTGAGGGAGTTAAAGGGCCTCCCTCAAGTTTCTGCCTTCTCCTCCCCTCACTTACTGATGAGAGGGAGGCACAGCTCAGGAAGGGCAGGGGCTATTAGTTAACAACATCAAAGCTTTAAAAAAAAAAGTTACCCTGGGTGTGTGTGGGGTGTCCCTGGAGTCCCTAAAATTGCCAGGAAGACAATCCTGGGAAGCTAAGCATCCTCATCAAGTCCCTCAGCCTTCAACAATTTCCCAGTTCCCTTCCAGCAGAAGTTTCGGCCTCCCAGCCAGAGCTTCATATCCCACATGTCCTGTCCCACAAGTTCTCATAGTCCAGTGATTTCCAGGCACCTTCCTGTCCCCCTTGGTGTTGAGGCTACCTCCTCCTTCAAGCTCTCACACACTGGATGAGAACAGGAAACAGTCAGGCCGGATGTGGTGGAAATCCGGCCATTGTTACAAGTCGGTACTGGCCTAAGGGACCAGGAGACTCATTTTCAAAAAACACAGGGACACTGTAGCAGGGAGGACATCTAGAATGGGAACAGCAGGGACTGGCACCCGACTCTGAGGACCTCTGTGTTCTGGGTTGTCTTACTTATTCAGTCAACTGCTAAGCAGCATGCCTGAGCATGAGATGTTGTGGGTCACAAATAACACTCATTGAGCATGGACATTTAAGCATCTCACATGCATCACCTCTCACTGGGCTCCTACAACCTTATGGATAAACAATATTGTCACCTTTATCTTTTATAGATAAGTAAACAGGCTCAGAAAGGTCAAATGATCTGCCCAAAGCCAGTTTGACACCACCAGGCATCCAGAATCACCATTTTCCAGACAGAGTCACTGAGGCCGGGAGGAAAAAGGGCTTTTCCAAGGTCACAGAACAGGACCTTTTCCTGTCTGGTGCGGACAGCATTGTTAGGAGGGCAACTAAGCATAGCCTCCCATTAGAGAAAGCCACTCAGGTCATTCCAGCCCCTAGGGGGTGGGGCACTCCAAGCCAAATTCAGAGAGAAAGTTGCCGCAAGGTACGGGAACCAGAACACACAGGGACTCCAAGATAGGCCTTTTTAAGGACTAGTGGGGAAATGTAGACACAAAGAGCCCTCAGCAGAGTTGGGCTCCTGAGGCAGAGTTCTAGCTACTTAAAAGTACCTAACAATCTCAGCATATAATTATATTCTGTGGTGCATTGTTTCCTGTCCATGTTGTTAATTCTGTCTCCTCAGCTCAACTGGAAGCTGGAGGGCAGGGAGTCTTTGGTGGGCCCCCAGGGTGTGAAAGGCTCAGAACAGCTTGTGAGATTGATTGATTGATTGACTGCCCTCAGCAACTCCAAGTCTGCTCATGGCAGGCCGCTTCTCCTGGAGCAACAGTGGAAGCCCCCTCACCACATCCCACACAAGGGCAGGTGCTCACAACTTGCCAAGGGAACCATCTTGACTTCTTCACCCCTAACAAACCCAAGATTGCCAACCCAGAACCTCAGGCCACATGAAAGAAGGCCAGCCATTGGAAAACATTACACAGGTCCCCCTTCCTTACAATAAACATCTGAGCAGTTACCAAGGTCTGGGCTAAAGCATAATCACCTTCTAAAATCCATGTTGCAAAAGTCCCTAAATTATCTTACCAGTACATCCCATCTGCAACGTATAGCAACAGAGCTTCAGGGAAGTTCCTGATACTTCTCTTTGGTTAAATGGATTACAGAATGAAACTATATGAGATCTCACACTCAGAACACTTTGTAGACACTAAACAAATGTCTTTTCCTCCTTTGGCTCTAGGGTTGCCACAAGACTTAATCCTGGGGGTTGGAGTAGAGAGGGCTCCTTCTAATTCAACAGCTAAGAAAAGCCACCACAGCCATCATTTGTCAGAAGAGAGGACTCGGTCTGGAACCCAGGCCAGAGTCTGGGATCAGGGTAAAAATGAAGGTCACATTAGAAAGAAGACCTATGAGGCAGAAACATAAGCAGAGCTTCCTCTCGGGAAAAGCTTAAGTATAACCTTTCTTGAAAGGAAGATCATTACACCCCAATTTTTACACCTCATCCTGATACAGTCTCCTGTCAATCCCTGATCAAACCCAGGCTCAGAAGAAATGGCATGGCAAAAAAAAAGGTACAAGCCACGGACAAGACTTGGGTTAAAATCCTGATTCTGCCACTTGGTGACCTTGAACAACCTCTCTGGGCATCAATGTTCTCAACTGTAAAATGGGAAGACAATAATAAAAGAATTCCCATGGGTTGAGCAGGTCTGAGTGTGGCATGAGAAAAATGTATTTTAAAGTACTTTGTAAAGGGTAGGTCACTTGGCAAATGTATGAGATTATTTACACTGTCACAGCAAGAGACAGGTGGGTAAATGCAGCTGGAGGAAAATATTACCAAGTGTACACACACACACACACACACACACACACACACACACACAGAGCTTTGAAAGGACAAAAATTCCAACTAGACCAAGCCAGAAAAGAATATAAAGCAGCCAGTGTGGTGGCTTGCACCTCTAGCCAAAGCAGTGGAGAGGTTAAGGAGGACCACCTCCAGTTTAAGGACTGATCGACCAGCCAGGGCTACAGTAAGGCAGTCTCAACCAAAATAAATAAATTAATAAAAAAGATAAGCCCACCTACATGGGGATCAACACCCTAGAGCACTCCAGAAAGAAGAGTATAATAAAATCATGTAAAAGAGGTGGTTATGAGGGCAAAAATAATAAGGCAGAAGACTAGAGGTGGAAACCCTTTTGATTAGCTAAATAAGCATCCTAGGGCGTGACCCTTAGTGACATGACAGGCCCTGTCACCTGAGGTCCCCCTTCAACCAGACACAATGAAGGGAAGAGGAAGGGAGAAAGAGGTGGCAACAGAAGGCAAGGCTGGCCAGAAACTGACCATGGGCCCAGCAGGGCTTCCCCATCCTGAGAGGGCTTGTCCAGCCCCAGCTTCTCAGAAAGGAACTGGCCACAGGGACTCATGCCATGCACCCGCGTCTCACCTGGTAGGGGTCACTATGGTGCCCCAGCGCCTCCGCTTCCGCCTGGGGTACTCCAGTTGCTCTGACAAGCAGGGAGAGGGGCAAGGAGATCTTCCCCCTTGCCACCTCTTCCTCAGCTTTCGCCCTTTCTGAGGGGCGGGCCCGGGAAGCCTCCCCTGGAGGGGAGGGGGTGACAACCTGATCTGACCTCGCGGTCCAGTCCTCCCCCAACTCGAGGGCGACAGTTGCTGAATCCCGGATTTCCGATTGTGGGGTCTGAGCCCCGTATATTTGCAAGGACCAAAAATGAATCCGATATTTGGACGCCTGGAGAATGAACCCCGGATACTGGTGCACGAAAGAGACTGAATCCCAGGTATTTTAAATTGTATAAAACAGAGACCCAGGTTGGTAAAGGTTGGGACTCGAGTCCCAGATATCTGATATACGAGGGCTCGATACCAGGGTATTTAAGAAACGAGGGGCCAAGCCCCAAAATCTGGGACCCAGGGGCCTGAGCCCCAGGTCTTCGGCCACCGACACGGGGCCCACCCCGAGGACGCCCGGCTGCACGGCCCCTCTCAGGCTGGGGTCCGAGAGTTGACAGCCCCCACTCCAGCCCTGGCCTCCTCCCTTTCCCGTCCTCCCTCTCCGGAACAGCTGGAAGACTGTAGCTGAGGCGCTGCTGATCGTCCCTGCGCCCTCACTCCCTTTCCTCTTCGTCTCAGCTTCTCACCGCACCACAGCCCTGCTCTCGTCCCGGCCTCCCTCTCCCTCTTCCTCCCAATTCCAAGATGGAGACCGGGCGGGAGCGCGCAGGCGCGGTAGGGACGCCCGGCCAAAGGGGGTGGGGCCCCAAAGGAAATCGCCCCGCCCCTCGCCTCTAGCTGCCGCGGCCGGGAAGGGAAGCTGCCCTCGAGCCCAAGTGCGCGCGCGCCCCGCCACGCGGATCCTGGGTGGGCAGAGGAGAGGAGAAAGGCTGGGCTTGCTTGGGGAGGAGCCCAAGCGCGCTGTCCGAGGACTGCCGGTGGAGAGAGCTGTAGCGCATGCGCCCGCCCAGCTTTCGCGCTGCGACTGAGCTTGTTGCTAGGGGAAGCTCCGAGGGGGCGCGCAAGGAAGGAAAAGCTGTGGTCTGCGCCTGCGTGCAGGATGAAGGCTGAGCGGAGTAAAGCAAGGGTGCTAGCAACCGCGCGGAAAAGGCGGGAAAACGGGCCATTAAGATGCTCCCAAGTATCTACAGTAGACCTTGGCTCCCAAGGGCGAGGATGATGTACCAGAGTGGGGGAAGCCCGTCCAGTAGGGTTGTATGACTTGCCAGAAGTCATGATGCATTTCTGTCGAAGCATTTCCACTATCTGAAAGCCCCTACCTAAATAGAATCAGCCATTTAAGTTGCTGGAAGAAAACAAGCGATCAAATGGCACAGGTGGGCAGTCACAATATGACTAAAAGGTGTAGTGGCGGCTTATTTCCAGCACTCAGCGGGCTGAGTCTGCAGCCGGGGAATACAAGTTCCACAGCAGCCTGTAAGCTAACGGAATCACACTATCAAAAAACAAAACAAACCAAGTTGGGCGTGGAGACCACGCCTTTAACCTCAGCACTTAGGAGTCAGAGGCAGGCAGATCTCTGTGAGTTGGAGGCCAGCTTGGTCTACAAATCGAGTTCCAGGACAGCCAGGGCTGTTACACAGAGAAACACTGTCTCGGAAAAAAACAAACTAAAAAACCCACAAATGAGAAAATAAAGCAAGCAGCAGGATGGCTCAGGTATTTCATCCCAGCACCTGGGAGGCAGACAGAGGCAGGCAGATCTCAGAGTTTGAGGCCAGCCTGGTCTACAGAGTGAGTTCCAGGCTAAGCGGGGCTATATAGTGAGATCCTGTCTCAAAAAACAAACAAAATAAAACAAGGCTGGAGATATAGTTTAGTGAGAGAGTGCTTGCCTAGCGTATCTGAGGCCCTATGTTCAATCCACAGCACCACAAAACGGACAGGATCAAAACAGCTAAGCTGGTGCTTGCTATGAAAGTCTGGCAACCTGAGTTCAATCCCCTGAACCCACAGAAAGGCATCGTTCTTGTGATCTCCACATATATGCCATGGCACATACATACATCACCAGTGTGTGCATACACAATAAGAAAAGGAAAATTCTTTAAGTCAACAAGGAAAAGTACCCCCAAAAGACATACTTTACTCCAATCCCCAATAAGTACCTTACACAATAGTGGTCAAAAAGCCATTTATTTCCCCACATTTCAGTTCTTTGTTTTTTGTAACAGGTCTTCTAAACTCAGAAGTAGGCCCAAGAGTTTGATCTTCACCTGGAGAAAAAGAAAAACAGAACAGGTAAGAAAGCCCCTGGAAGAAGCTCTGCATGGATGAAAAAACTGAGGAAGGAACAGCGGGAGGGACATCTTGAGACAGGTTCTGGCACTTAATCCCACAGGGGTAGCCTCGGAACCCTAGGATCAACCAGTGGGCAAAAAGCTGAAAGCCTTTTCCCGCTCCTGAATTTAACGAGCTCCACTGTTTCCTATTCTAGGTCTAGAAGGTGGGACAGTGAAACCTAGCTTAAGGAAAAATTAACAAAGTTATCTGGAGCTTCCAGTTCCTCTGGGCTGGAGCAGTTCCACACTCTAGGCTGTTTCCACTCTCCCACAGTAATTTCCTAGTCCACAAAGGCCAGCAAAACCTAGGGAAGGCTTAAGAGCTGGATGCCTAACACTTTCAAATGGAATGGAACCCTCCCAAAAAGGTGAAGATCTCTTTTGGATTGTTTTTTTTTTTTTTCATTCAATCAAAGGACATGAATTAGTGGTACTAATAGTAGTAGGCCATCCTTTGCTACATTTGCCAAGCTCATTCCCTCCAAAAAAACTAGTCAGCAGAGAAAACTGCTTTTTAAATGCAATGAATACTACATGAAAACAACATATATACAGTGCTTGGGTAGAATACATGTCCAGTTAATAGGCATCACCATTAATTAGATTCTTTGGAGCTGTCTGAGTAGAATTCCAGGAGGGACAGCAAGATAGCTCTGTCACCAGCCTAACAACTTGAGTTTGATTCCTAGGACCCACAGGATGAAAAAAGAGAACAGACTGCTGGACACTGTCCCCTGACCTCCATATGGACATTGTTGCATGCACACACATACGTGGCTCCCCTAAAGTAAATAAATATCATAATTTAAAAAAAAATAATAATTTTGCCAGGTGGTGGTGGCACACACCTTTAATCCCAGCACTTGGGAGGCAGAGGCAGGCAGATCTCAGTGAGTTCAAGACCAGGTTGGTCTACAAAGCGAGTTCCAGGACAGCCAGGACTGTTAAACAGAGAAACCCTGTTTTGAAACAACAACAACAACAATAATAATTTTGCCAGGGGTAGTGGTATATGCCTTTAGTCCCAGCACTCAGAAGGTTGAAGCAGGTGAATCTCTGTGGCTTTGGGTCCAGTCTGGCTTACACAGCAAGATTCTGGTCATCCAGGGCTACATAGTGAAATCTTATATCAGAATAAATAAATAAATAAATATTAAATAAATTTCAGGAAAAAAGCAAGACTATATATTTAAAACAGATCATCAAACTTGAACCCTCTTAATTCATCAACACTGCCATAGGGTAGGTGGGAAGTGCAGCTCCAGTAAGTCTTACAATCAGAACATTTCTTGGAAGACAGAAGTCACAGAGGATATGTACGAAAGCACATCAGGTTAAAAAATAAGGCTCCAGTGTGGTGGGAAGTCTTTAACCCCAGCACTCGGAAGGCAGAGGCAGGTGGATCTCTGTGAATTTGAGGCCAGCCTGGTCTACTCAGTGAGTACCAAATCAGCCAGAGCTACTCAGTGAGGTTTTATCTCAAAAACAAACAAGAAAACACCTTTAATCTTAGCACTCAGGAGACAAAGGCAGGCAGATCTCTGTTCATTTGAGGCCAGCCTGGTCTAACAGTATGTGTCAGGTGGCTGGAGCTACCAATGAGACCCTGTCTCAAAATAAACAAAAAAAGTAAAATAAGGGGCTGGTGGTTCATTGATTAAGAGCACTTACTGCTCTTAAAGAGAACTGGGGTTTGGTTCCCAGCACACACATTTAGCAGCTCAAAACTACCTGTATCTCCAGCTCCAGGGGATCCGCTGCCCTTTCTGGCCTCCTTGAGATCCTGTATACATATGCACATAAACTCATGCAGGCACACATATATACACATAAGTAAAAATAAATAAATATATATTTTAAATGTAAGGGTAGAGCCTTTGGGGGTTAAAATAAATAAATAAATAAATAAATAAATAAATAAATAAAATCAAACCACATCCACGCCTGGGGAAAGTTTTCATTTAAATAACCACACCTCCAGTAACCTTCACTGGCTACAATCCTGTCACTCACTAATCACATACTTGGAACACATCATTGCATGAAACTGGAGCGCATTACAGCAGGGCTTATAGGGAGAGCAAGAGCACTGTCAAGAAGGAAGGGGAGGAGGTGTTTTTTTTTTTTTTGTTTTTGTTTTTGTTTTGTTTTGTTTTGTTTTGTTTTTTTTAAGACAAGAGTTCTCTGTGTAGTCCTGGATGTCCTGGAACTCACTCTGTAGACTAGGCTGGCCTCCAACTCACAGAGATGCGCCTGGCTCTGCCTCCCAAGTGCTGGGATTAAAGGCATGTGATGCCCTGCCACTACCCAGCTTAGGGGAGGCATCTGAATTGCTGATAATAGTCTTTCTCCCAGGGTGGTATTTACAAGTGTCCACTTTATAATAATTTGCCAAAATGTACTTTTATGTTTTTTTCTTTTTACATGAAAGTTACTTATTTCATAGTAAAAACAGGCCTAGCAAGATGTCTCAGCAGGTAAAGGTTCTTGCCATGAAAGCAAGCCTGTGACCTGAGTTTAGTTCTCTTGACCCTACATAAATGGGGAGGGAGAGAATCAGCTCCACAAGGTGGTTCTCTGACCTCCACATGCACACCATGGCACATGCATGGACACACACACACACACACACACACACACACACACACACACAAAGAAAAAACTAGAAATAATAAAAACATTGTATGTTTATGGAGAAAACTGTTCTCAGTTCCCATTAGCTGAATAGGGCTCTCAGGGGCACAGGAAGCAGTATTTAAGGATGGATTTTTTTCCCCTTTCTTTTTCTTTTGAAAGACTTATTTATTTATTATGTATACAGTGTTCTGCTTGCATGCCAGAAGAGGGCACAAGATCTCATTATAGATGGTCGGGAGCCACCATGTGGTTGCTGGGACTTGAACTCAGAACCTCTGGAAGAGCATCCAGTGTGCTTAACCTCTAAGCCATCTCTCCAGCCCCTTGAGGATGGATTCTAAGGGTCGGCTTTACCAAGGTACAACTGCCATCCCTTCCCCACCCCGATTCCCACAGAATCTCACCTGAGAAGAGAGTAAGGAGCAGGCTGGTGCCCTCAAAGCCTTGTTCTAGACCAGTGGAACTCTGGGCGCGGATGGAAACACACAGCCGAGACACAGCAGAGAAAACCACAGGAGAGAAGCAGGACCAAGCCCAGGACCAGCAGTCGGGTGCCACACAGAGCTAGCTCCTCCTAGTGGTAGGAACAGGGAGGGAAGGGAGATGACAGACAGGGTTGGGAACCTTCCGGTGGGAAGATATCTTGTCCCATACCCTGAAAAACAGAGACAAGCCTCCATGAGGCAGAGTCCTCCGGACACCTAGGAAGCAGCTCTGAGGCATCAGGTGAAAGACACCATTTGTCCTAATGGGTTTCAAACTGCTTGCTTGCCGAGTCATCAGCTGAACCCCAGACTGACTCCCCGGGAGTCACTGTTCTCCACATTCCACCAGTCGTTCTTTTTCTTTTTCATGAAACAAGGTCTTATTACGCAGCTCAGGCTGGCCTCAACCCTCTTGTTCCTCCTGCCTTGAGCCTTCTGGGTGCTGGGGTGACAGGTGTTTACCACCACATCCAGGAGTGGTCCTTTCTAAATATTTTATATGTATGTTTGTATTATGGGTGTTTTGTCTGCATACGTGTATCTGTGCACCACCTACATGCAGTGCCTGCAGAGTCCAGAAGAGGGCACCAGGTCTCCTAGAACTAAGGTCACAAATAGTTGTAAACTGTTAATGTGGGTGCTGGGAATTGAACCCAGGTACTCTGGAGGGGCAGCCTGTGCTCTTAACCACTCAGTCACCTCTCCAGCCAGCCATAAAACTTTTGTTGCCAGCAGGGTAGTGATGTTGGTGCACGCCTTTAATCCCAGCACTCTGGAGGCAGAGATAGGCAAATCTCTGTGAGTTTGAGGTCAGCCTGGTCTACAGAGTGAGTTCCAGGACAGGCTCCAAAGCTACACAGAGAAACCCAGTCTCAAAAACCAAAACAAACTTTTGTTGCCAGCAAATGGCTTTACCTGCTTAAAGACTGTACAATTAGAGCCAGAGTCTGCTTCCCCTAATGGCCTTTTTTGTTTGTTTGTTTTTGCTGAGACAGGGTTTCTCTGTGTAGCCCTGGCTGTCCCGGAACTCGATCAGTAGATCAGACTAGCCTCTGCCTCCTGACTGTTGGAATTAAAGGCGTGGGCCACCACTGCCTGGCACAAACGGCCTTTTTAAATATGAGGCATGAGAGTGTAGCAGCCTTTACCCACTCTCCTCCCACTCAGTCCAGCTCCTCCGCCCTGCAGAGTGAGAGCCTCTTTCTGTTCCCGAAGATGGCTCCTACTTCAGAGTCAAACTATAACATTCAGCCTAACATTCACGGCAACTCAGGAATTGGCTGAGACTGAGATTTCTCCTGCTTCCTTCTATATCATTCCTAAGCACCTCATGTGAATCCCAAAAGGCTGGGCTGTACTCATTTCTTCCTTGAAGGATCATTTTACCAGGGAAAAGGGGCTGGACCCCTACCCGGTCTCTCCAGCTAGTCCTGGCTGTTCTAGAACTTCCTACCTAAGCAAACAACAAATGGCTGCTGTCCCTGACCAAATCTGCTTCATCAGGTACTGTGCTGAGTACTTTATGGTCATCTTACTCAGTCCTTAGGTACTGGAATTTGTAGATAACATCACAGTTAGCTTTTGCAGACGAGGAAGCTGACTCTTAGAGAGGTCCCGATGCTTGCCCTAGACCACACTGTCTCTAACCTCTGACCTAAGGCGGGGTTATAAAAACCTATGCTTGTTCACACTTGCTCTTCTTTTTTAATGAACTGTCATTATGAAGTCCAGACTGGCCTTGAGCTTCTCATCCTCCAGCCTCAGCCCCTGGGGTCCCAGGGTTGGAAGACAGCGTGGCACTACACCTGACCAAGCCCATTCTTCCTCTGCTAGGTGAAGCTGCCTCCTTAACCCTTTCAGGCCGTGCTCCACATGACAATCGAGGAAGCCTTGGGGATCAGCCTGAGGCACTCACCGAAGTAAGGGGCTTGGTGAGCACAAAGCGTTCGTGGCTCCAGACCCTGACACACTCTTCACCCATCACAGGGCTCAGGGTAGCATTTCCAGCTCCCTCCTCTGAGCAGGCTATAGGTGGCTGGCTAGAGGGCAGGATTTCTGGACCAGCACTGAAATAGAGGCAAGTCTCTGGAATCCTTCCTGAGGTCACTCTCGCTGTGACAAGGATAGACTCTCCTCCAGAGGACCCTGCAAGAGGCAAGACAAAGAGGTAGAAAACTGAGTGGACAGCCAGAGAGATAGCCAGCAGCCAAGAGCACTCACGGGCTGTTCTTCCGGAGGACCCAAGTTCCCAGCACCCACTGTTAGAGGTTTCTAACAGTCTGCAAGTCCAGCTCCAAGGGATCTGATCCCCTCTTCAGGTCTCCTCTGATAAACACACACACACACACACACACACACACACACACACACACACACACACGCAAACCAGGCGTGGTTAATCCCACCATTCGGGAGGCAGAGGCAGGTGGAGTTCTGAGCTTGAAGTCAGCCTGGTCTACGGAGCAAGTTCCAGGACAGCCAGGACTACACAGAGAAACCAAGCCAAATTAAAAACAAAAACTGCAAACAAAAAACCAAAAACTAAATTTTTGCAATAAATAAAAATTGAAAAGTTAACTTCTCCTTTTAAAGAAAGCTGTTATGCACTGGGCACCAAAATCCATGAAAGGTTCACACCCTATTTCAAATGACAGCTTACTAAGTAAGTAGCTTTGGGGCCATTCTCATCAGAAAAAATACAGAGTTAGACTGTCATCTCACTGTACAGGTAGCCCAGATGTAGTAAAGAACATACCAACCAAGGAAAGCTTTCAGAAAGGATGGCCTAGAACTCATGGTGATCCTCCTACTCAACCTCCCAGCTGTTGGGAATACAGACATCAGCTGTCATCCAACTTCTATCATCATTGTAGATGAGCAAGGAGGACGCTCACCAAACTGTTGGCGAGCTTACCTTTGCTCTGTCTAGCTGTGTGGTCTGAATTTCTCTATGGCTGGGGATGCAGCCCAGTCGATAAAGCGCCCATGGACCACAAAGCAGCAGAGGTTAAGAGTGGTCCCACAGCTGGGCGGTGGTGGCGCACGCCTTTAATCCCAGCACTCGGGAGGCAGAGCCAGGCGGATCTCTGTGAGTTCGAGGCCAGCCTGGGCTACCAAGTGAGCTCCAGGAAAGGCGCAAAGCTACGCAGAGAAACCCTGTCTCGAAAAAAACCAAAAAAAAAAAAAAAAAAAAGAGTGGTCCCACAATCTGGTGGAAGCAAGCAGGCAGACAGATCACGAGTTCAACGCCATTTCTGGCAACACAGTGAGTTTGAGGCTAACCTTGGCTAAATGAGACCCTGTCACAAACTAACAAACACCAAAAAAGCAAATGTACAGTATTAAAGAAAGAAGGAAGGGGGCCGATAAGATGGCTCAGCATCTCAAAGTCCTGGCCTTGTAATTCTGAGGACTGGCCTTTGGTACCCAGAAGGCAGGTAAAGGTGGAGAGAACTAACTACACAAAGGCGTCCTGACTACCCCCTTACACCAATAATACATTAACATGAACTTTAAAAAGAGAACGAAAATAAAAAGGCCTACATCCTTTGATTCATTTATATTACTGATAGAAACTAATCCTAAGGAAAGGACTTTAAGAAAATGCAAGTATGTTAAGAGGTAGGGGCGTCGCTCAGTGGCAGAGCATATGCATAGTATATATGAAACCCTTGGGCTCGTTCTTTTGTTTTTTTCAGTTTCTGTGTAGTTTTGGAGCCTGTCCTGCATACAGGGTGGGGTGGGTAGGGTAGGGCATGCCTTTAATCTCAGCACTTGGAAGGCAGAGCCAGGCGGATCTCTGTGAGTTCAAGGCCAGCCTGGGCTACAGAGTGAATTCCAGGAAAGGTGCAAAGCTACACAGAGAAACCCTGTCTCGAAAAACCAAAACAAAAAAAGATTAACCACAGAGCTATCCTATATTCCACCTGTGCCTGTACTCTCAATAGTACTAACATGTATGTCCACACAAAAACTAGTGTTAAGAATAGCATAATTTCTTCCTTCCTTCCTTTTTTTTTTTTGGAGACAGGTTCTCATTATGTAGCCTTGGCTGGCCTGGAGCTTGCTATGTAGATTAGGCTGGCCCAGAATTTGTAGAGATCTGCCTGCCCACCTTGTTCTCCCCAATGCAGAGATAAAAGTATGCAGCACCATGAAGAACCTTAAAAATCTTAAGTCACAAAGGACTGTATGTTGTAACAAAGTCCAGAAGAGGCAGACTACCAGAGACAGAAAGTAGACTTGTGGGGTCCTGGGAACCTGGGGGAAAGGGGACATGTACAGCCAAGGTACAGATCCACTCATGATTAAAAAAAAAAAAAAAAAAGTTCTAAAATGGATAAATGGATTTCAAGGTGCTCCACAGCTGTGTAAACAGACTTGCTTGTATACTTTAAATGGGTGAACTACACGTTGGCATGTGACTCATACTTCAACGCTGTCGTATATATGCATGTGAGGTGGTTTCAGAACTCACTGTGTAACCCAGGCAGAACAGGCATGCATGAGCTCTGTTTCCGTCTCTCTCTACATACACATAGTGGGGAGGAGTATTTGGTTTTAAACCTAAGGCTCCTGGGGCATTCTAGGACAGAACTGAAGAAACTTGGAACTGGAACAGCAAAGCCAAAACACAGAACCTATACTGGGGACAACATTCACTGCAAGTATCTTATCCTATCTAGTTGTATTACAGTAGGAGTAACTAAGAGGCACAGATGTGCCGACGGTCACCAGTCTGGCCCAACCCTAAGTGTTCTGACGCTGGACCCTAGACTCCCCAGATCTCACCTTTCAATCCTATCTGACTACCATGGATCTTGGTTTGGAACGTTTGGGTTTTGTTCCTATCTGGACCATCTCCGAAGTTCAAAGTAGTCAGTAAGCCGACGACGTGAGGCCCTCGCCACTTCCCCGTGACTGTCCCATTCACGGGGCACAAGCTCAGCTGGCCAAAAGACCTCAAGAAGGAAACCCAATCCTGTGTGCAAAGGAGAGTGAGAGAAGTGAGATTAGCCGCGGGGGCAGGCACACACCAGAAGGGCAAGCACCCGGGTACTTACCTGGGGAATGTCAGGGCTACGTAGGCCAGATGTATGGGTGAGGAGGAAGCCACCAAGGCCCAGGCCGGAGAGGCCAAGGAGCAGCAGGATCAAAGTGGCACAGACCAGAGGTGGGTGATGAGCCAGGCAGAGATGCAGGTTGTGCCCTGCCTGGCAGCTGCCCATGGGGAGCAGAGGGGTCTGGGCCTCCGTGGAGTGCCTGCTGGAGGACAGTGAGGGAGAACTGGACAAGAGCCTGCAGGTCAGAAGGCCCTCACCCATGTTATGCAAAGGCAAGCCAAAGCTAGAAGACAATGAATTTGCTCAAGGCCACACATTAGGTGGCAAAGCCAGGACCAAAATCCAAGATTCTGTACTCAAAAAGGGCATCTCCTTAGAGCATGTAAGAAATGCTTGCTCTGTTTCGTTTCTGAAATAACCAAGGGAGAAGCAGGGAACAGCATTCTGTACTTGCAAAGGGGATGTGAAAAGAATTCTCAGCTGGAAAAGAGGAAGTAGTTGATCTGGGGCTAGGAGTTTGGCAGCCAAACAGTCCAACCAGGATCCAGACCGGAAGCGTCTGGGTTCAAAGTTCCTACTGTGGAGCTAAACTAACCAGTTAGGTAGGAATGAATCTCTTGCTGCTCACTGAAGTGAAGTTAAGATGTGAAATGGGAGTTCTAAGAACACCAAGTAATGAGGATTCCATGGGGCAGCAGTTTGCTCGGTACACATGACCATGCAGGAATTCAACAGACGTCCACCTCCTTTCTTTTTATTGGTGTCATACTGATCCGTAAGATCAGAAGAAGCCAGCAGAAGAAATACTGTGGCTCAGGGACTTTTAACACAGAAGTGGTAGGGCTAAGGTTTGAAATCCGTCTCCAACTTCCGAGTACCCTATTCCAGGCAAGAAGCGATAGACTGATGAAAATAAACATCTGGAAGGCAGGAGATCAGCATAAGGAGTGGGAGGAGAGAGTGGGAGAGAATGGAAGCCACCGAGAACCGCAGGTGTCACATATGCTCGGTCCCTGCGCGGCCCCACGTCCCGGCATTTCTGCAAGGGGTAGGGTAGGAGGAGGGCGGGCAGAGTCTGAAGGGCAGCAGCGGCTGGTGCATCTCGACCTCCCGTCCTCCCCAAAGCCCCCTCCAGAAGGATCTCGACCCCCGCATCCCTTCCCGATGCAGCGGCTCCAGGTCCGACCGCCGATAGCTCTCACCGCTTGCAGCCGGGCGGAGGCCGGCGCCCCGTGACGTCACGGACGGCGCGGCGGAGGGGCGGGGCCCATGCTGGCGTACACCCGCTCCGGCCCCTCCCCAACTCCGTCCGGACGCGCTTGCGCGGTGGCCACGCGGGCTCTTGCGGGCTTCTCCCCGGACTGGGTCAGGCCAAACCAAAAGGAAATTTGCTCTAGGGGCCAAGTAAAGGAAATAACTCGCGGGGAGGTGAGGAAACCAGGAACAGGCTAGGGAGTCCGTGCTAGCCGTCGTGGACACCTCTGGTTTCCCTCCCGGGGAGGGTTTCGGCGGAACCTCACCAAAGTCACTTCTGTTGCTTGCCCGCGACCTGTGCCATTCGCACAGCCCGGCCGCGCCCAAGTTTCCGGGAAGGATTTGGGGTCCTCTGGGAAGGATGGAGGCGGGGCTCCATTCCTCCGCCCTGCCAGTGGTATTTTGATTCTGCTCTTCTCTGCCCTCTCAGATGCCTAAGGTCTGCACGTTGGCTTGGCCTTTGGCTCTTAGTGGCTCCCAAATGCACAGGGCCCTAGACTTGCGAGTCTGCTCAACAGGGAGAGTCGCACCTCGCTCTGCACGCCTTTTGGAGAGGGAGATCGTCTTACCTCAAACAGCATAAGACGGAGCCGGGAATTCAGGTTCAAATCCTCACTCGGGCCGGTGTGGCGGTGCCGTCCTGTAACCCCAGCACTCGAGGTGGAGGCTGGAGGGTCAGGAGTTAAAGTTGTCAGTTGAGTACAGCCTAGGATCCCCCTAAAACTAAATCCAAAAAACAAAATGAAAATGAATAATTCTGCATAAGCCACAATAATCATGTCCTAGGGATAAGATTGTCCCTTTTTTTTTTTTTTTAAATTGTTGTTTCAGACAGGGTTTCTCTGTGTAGCTTTGCGCCTTTCCTGGAACTCACTCTGTAGCCCAGTTCTTATGGGCTTTTAAGACATGGTCTTGTGTAGTACAGGGTGACTTCAAATTTGTTTTGAGGCTGGCCTTGAACTCTTGATCTTCCTGCCCCTGCAGGCACCAAAACTACACGGAGAAACCCTGTTTGGCGCGCTGGGGGGGGGGGGGGATAAAACAGTTGAGGGTGGTGCACGCCTTTAATCCCAGCACTCGGGAGGCAGAGGTAGGCGGATCTCTGTGAGTCCGAGGCCAGCCTGATCAACAGCGCAAGTTCCTGGACAGGCTCCAAAGAGACACAGTAAAACCTTGTCTGGAAATACAAAACAAAACAAAAGAAACATAGAACAAAAATTGCTGTTGAGAGATGACTCAGTAGTAAAAAACAAAACACAAGCTTGATGACTTGAGTGCTATCCCCAGAACCCATGCTGGAAGGAGAGAACAGACTTCTGAAAGTTGTCCTCTGAGCTCCACGGCACACATGGACCTGCACACACACACACACACACACACACACACACACACACACACACACCAAATAAAGATTCAGAAAAGAAAAAAAACAAAGTTATGATATTTGCAGGAAAATAAGTACAGCTAGTGATAATCATATTTAGTGAATTAAGTCAGCCTTAGAAAGATAAATCTGTTTGGTTCTAGGATTTTATATAGATACAGGAAATTCAGAGAGAGATCGAGAAAGAGAGAGAGTGCGCACATAAACACACATACAAAATAGAAGTAGAACTGACTCACCCAAAATAGTGTAATCCAGGGACTCATGGGAAGGGTGATAGTGAGAACAGAGAGGAGAGGGAAGTTTGGGAGGGAAATTATAGGTGTATTTATCCACACATACTAAGGGACATTTAGTTATAGGTGTATTTATCCACACATACTAAGATACATTTAGTTATAGGTGCACTTATCCACACATACTAAGATATGTTTAGTTATAGCTGCACTTATCCACACATACTAAGGGACATTTAGTTATAGGTGTATTATTTATCCACATATACTAAGGGACATTTAGTTATAGGTGTATTTATCTAACCATACTAAGGTATTTTTAGTTTCAAATTTTCAAAATATTTTTTTAATTGAAAGATAATACTTTTCTGTTGCCAAAAAACATTTTGCCACAGGAAAAATATAACCTGTCATAAAAGGAACCCTCCAGAGTTAGGGTTGGGGCAAAGTTTTGCTTTTATTTTTCCAGGAAAATAAAAGCATCCAACTAAAGAATCCAGAGACCACTGGACAAATGAAACATCTGAAGAAAAAAGATGAATCAAGAGAACATGTCCTAAGAAGAGTCAGTTGGGTATCACCCACCTCCAGCTAACCGACCTCAAATCCTGGCTCAGAGCCCCAGACTAGCACACATGCCACCATCTTGCCCAAGTGGCTGCCCCTTCCCACCGGACAACTACCTAATGATTCCAGCTAACTGAGATGCACAAGAAAATAGCATGTCATCCCACCTATATGAGGTAAATAAGACAATAGCATATTCTAGCAAAATGAGATGCACCAGAAAATGTTGAATTAGTCCACCAATATGAAATGCAAAAGATAACATGGAATGACTCCACCTCTATGAGGTTCACAATACAACAGCCTATGACTCTATGGACATGAACTGCATAAGATGATAGTGTATGGTTCCACCTGTATGAAATACACAAGGCAGTAGTATGTGATTGCAACAAACGGAGATGCACGAGAAAACAGCAGATGATCCCACCTCCATGAGTCACAAAGACAGTAGGAAATGATTGTACGTGTAAGCATCAGAAAAGAAAACAGCATATGATTCCAGTGACATAAGATGCACAAAACAATAGAGAATGATTCCTCCCATAAGAGACACAGAAGACAAGTGATTCAACCTAGTGAGATGCACTAGAAAACAGCATATGATTCCACCGTTATGAGAGGCAGAAGATAATAGACAATTGCATGTATGTCCAACATGTCTTGCACAATAAAACAGCATATTATCTCACTGTCGTGAGATGCAGATCAGCTCAGAGACAGAAAATGATAGCTGCCAGGGACTGGAGAGAGCAGAAGATAGAGAATTATTGTTTAATGGATTCAAAGTTATGTGTTTTCCAGGCAGAGGCAAAGGCAGGTGAATGTCTGTGTTTTTGAGGCCAGTCTGGTCTACCTAGCAAGTTCCAGGCCAGCCAAGGCAATATGCCAAGGCCTTGTCTCAAAATAAAAAAGAAGAAACAGAAGTTTTAGTTTTGCACAGTGAAATATCTTGAACATGGGTGGTGGAAATAAGTGTCTATAATCACCAGCAAGTGAATACCCTTAATACTGCTGGGTGGTACACTTAAAATGGTGAAAGCAATGTTTTGGGTGAGTTGGTGTGTGCCTTTAGGCTTAGCATCCTGGAGGCTGAGGCAGGAGGGTTGCACAAGTTCAGAGCCAAGCCTGAGCTACATAGCAAGATCCTGTCTCAAAAAGGGGTGGGGGAGTATGGCTAGAGAGGTAGCTCAGGGGTTTAAGTGCATGTACTGCTCTTCCTGAGGACCTGAATTTGATTCCCAGCACCCACATCAGGCACCTCACAACTGTAATTTCAGTTATAAGGGATCTGACACCTTTGCTCTCTGTGGCCCCTCACCTACAACCCCCCCCCCCACATACACATAATTAAAAACAATTAAAAATATGTAACAGTAATAATATTTGTGTATATTTTATTACAATATTAAATTATTGTATGTGTGGATAAATACACCTATAACTAAATGTATCTTAGTATCTAATATTAAAAATAATAGGGCTGGAGAGATGGCTCTTGCAGAGAACCTGGGTTCAGTTCCAAGCACCCACATGGCAGCTCACACTCACCTGTAAGTTCCAGGCCAGCCAAGGCTACATAGTGAGACTCTGGTCTCAAAAGGAAAGTGGGGTGGCTGGCTGGAGGGACGGCTCAGTGGTTAAGAGCACTTGCTGCCCTTGCAGAGGATCTGGATTTGGTTCCTACACAGTGGTTCAAAACTTTTCTAACTCAAGTTCCAAGGGATCTGAAGCTCTTTTCTGGCCTCCATGGATACCAGGCATGCAAAACACTCATAGGTATAAAATAAAAATAAATCTGAAAAAATATTTCAAGGAGCTATTGAAAAATCTGCGTTCACTCAACAGACAGTTTGGGGATGCCTGCTGTGTGCCATGCATTGCTCATGTTGGGGTCTCAAGGTGGAGCATGATAGCTGGATCTCTGATTTCAGTGTTCCTCCTCTTGTCAACACTTAATGTTTAGAACAGAGCTGACGGTATGACACTGTAAAGGGCAGAGTGGGAACCCTCTACAGCCTTTCTCCCCAGCTCTGCATAGAAAACTCTAAGAATCAATACATCAGAGCTCTAGAAGTCTGCAGCAAAAACTTCCTAACGCAGGAGAAAGAAACAGAAAGGTGATTGTTATGGAATATTAGTTTAAGATGTATTACATTTGTTTATGCTGTGAAACATTTGTTTAATGATGCAAAGATGTTACATTCTTTTATGTTGCATTTATTTGACCCTGTGAAGCTGTGTTAATTTGCCTGTCTAAAACACTTGATGGTCTAATAAGGAGCTAAATGACCAATAGCAAGTCAGGCGGGGCTGACACGCAGAGAGAATAGTTTGCTTTTCGAGACAAGGTCTCACTGTGTAGCTCTGGTTGCTTGGAACTTGCTAGACAGACCAGGCCGGCCTCGAACTCACAGAGGTCTGCCAGACTCTGCCCTCAGGCTGCCTAGTTACGTTTTCTTTCATTGAGACAGGATCTCTCAATGTAGTCCAAGCCTGCCTTTAGCTCACTGTGTAGATGAAGATGACCTAAAATTCCTGATCCTCCTGCCTCCTCCTCCCAGGTGCTGGCATTTCAGACAGCTGCCCCTTATCTGGCTGACTGCCTTTGTCTTACCTAACTCAGTCTTTTCAGGGAAGGAGAACAGCTGGAGATGGGTGTTCTTAGAAAACATCGTATGCAGGCTGGAGGGATGGCTCCAAGGTTGAGAGCACTGGCTGCCCTTCCAGAGGTCCTGAGTTCAATTCCCCGTACCCACCTGGTGCCTCATAACTATCTATAAGGAGATCTGATGCCCTATTCTGGTGTGCGGGCAAACATGCAGACAGAACACTGTGTACATAATAAATAAATAAATCTAAACAAATGAAGGAATATATTGTAAGCTAAGGGAAGCAGCCATGACCACCGGGGGTGGGGGTGGGGGAGATCATAGCTGAGACAAAGAATTGACACACCAAAAGAAAAACGGGGAAGGATGTCCTTTGTCAAAACTTTTGCTTTTGTTTTATGTGTACAGTGTCTTGTGGTGGTGGCGCAGGCCTTTAATCCCAGCACCCAGGAGGCAGAGGCAGGTGGATCTTGGAGGCCAGCCTGGTCAACAGAGCGAGATCCAGGACAGCCAGGGTTACACAGAGAAAACCCGTCTCAAAAAAAAAAGAACAACAACAAAAAAAGAAGTAACCCCATTTTCCTGTTTTCAGTGAAACATACGAAGAACTAGTAAAACATTGCATTCACACCAATAAAAGTACCCGAGGAAGCACAGGATTTGGGGCTCTGGGTTTACCAAAGAAAACCTTAAAATCAACTACTCATGTCCTTGAAGAAATAAAGGAAATCATGGACAAAGAAGTGAAAGAAACCAGAAGAACAGCGTCTCAGTCACTGAGGAGGCTGGGAACGTACTCCAGTTGGGAGAAGGAAATCATAGCACCACAGAATCTGGACACGGGGCACAACCCTGTAATCCCAGCGCTTGAGTTGGAAGCAAGAAGATCAAGAGTTTTGGATGGTGTTTGTTTTGAGACAGGGTTTCACTATATAGCTCTGGCTGTCCTAGAACTCACTATTAACCAGGCTGGCCTCAAACTCAAGAGATCTGCCTGCCTCTGCCTCCCGAGTGCTGGGATTAAAGACATGTGTTACCATGCCCAGTCTAGGACCAGGTGTTTAAGGTCATCCTCAGCTATATATCAAGAAGAGTCTGGAATATGAGACCCTTTCTCATTAATTAATTAATTAACTTTAATTAATTAATTAAAAGTTATAGAAAGAACCAAAGATGGGCTTGCTGGCATACAGCCCCCACATTCACACACATGGAGGGAGGGAGGGATAGGGGAGAGAGTATATATGCAAAAAAATCTCAGCAAAATACTAGGAAACAAACAAAGCAGCGTATTAAAGAGATTGCAAACCATGGCATGACACACTCCTTTAATCCTAGCAATTGAGAGGCAGAGCCAGGCTGATCTCTGTGAGTTCGAGGCCAGCCTGGTCTACCTAGTGAGTTCTAGGCCATCAAGGCTACATCATGAGATCCTGTCTCAAAAACAGCAACAACAATAACAAAATTCAACACATGCAATACAGCAGATTACTAGAATGAAGGAGAAGAAACAGTCATTTCAGTTAATGAAAAAAGTCTTTGCTGGATGTAGATGTGGTGGCACAAACCTGTAACCCCTGCCAGCATCAGCATCAGGAGCTGCTGGTTGGAGGGTCAGGTGTTCAAGGCCAGCTTTAGCTACAGATTTGATTTTGAGGTCAGAGTGTCTCAGAAAACCAAACCACACCAAAAAAAAAAAAAAAAAGAAGAAGAAGAAGAAGAAAAGCTGTAGTAGTAGTCATTGTAGTGGTGGTGGTCAAGCCTGGTGGTTCATGCTGTAAGCCCAGCACTCAGGCAGAGGCAGAAAAATCATCACAAGTTCAAGACCAGCCCAGGCTACAAAACCAGTTCCAAGCCAGGCAGAGCTATGTGACAAGACTGTTAAAAAATTAGTGAGGGACTGGAGAGGTGGCTCAGAGGACCTGGATGTGGTTCCCGGCATCTGCACGATGGCTAAGAACCATCTGTAACTCCAGCTCCAGGGGATCCAACATTCTTTTCTGAATTCCATGGTCAGCAGGCACACACATGGTACACATACATGCACGCAGGCAAAACACATAACATTTTAAAAAATAATAAAAATTGATGAAGGAAAAGAAAGGCCTTTATAAGGATCTGGAGAGGCAGCTCAGAGGTTAAAAGCACTGACTGCTATTCCAGATGACCCAGGTTCAGTTCCCAGCACCCCAACAGTGGCTTACAAGATCTTTGACTCGGCCGGGCGGTGGTGGCGCATGCCTTTAATCCCCAGCACTCGGGAGGCAGAGACCAGCCTGGTCTACAGAGTGAGATCCAGGAAAGGCACAAAGCTACACAGAGAAACCCTTTGACTCTCGGTTCAGGGACCTGATGCCCTCTTCTGGCATCTAAGGGCACTGCATGCATGTAGTACACAGACGTACCTGCAGACAAAACACTCATACACATACAATAATAATAATAATAATAATAATAATAATAATAATAATAACAAAATAACACACAAGGGGGGAAACCCTTTTCATGATAAAATTCTCAATAACCTAGAAATGGAAGAGAACCTTCTCAAAGAAATAAAGGCCACTAATGAGAACCTCACAGCCACACACACAATAGTGAGGGAATGAAAACATAGCACCAAAGAGTTCATATATTATCCACATACGAAGAAACCCAGCAAGTGAAGTACAAAGCAAAGCCTTGTGGTAAAGAACATACTGGTCTGAACTGATGTTCCCAGTGAAAGCCACACGCATGTTAAAGATTCTGCATGGCTGATTAACATAATTTTGTGATTATGGAGAGTTGGCGTGGGGCAGATCCACAGGCAAATTCTCTTGGACTGTCTTTAGTCCCCTTAATAGCCAATATTTGTCTACCTCTGTATCTGGCGTTACATCCTTCTGCCTGTCATGTAAAACTTTTGGGACATATTACCTTAACAGACTCAGCTTCCACCAACCCCCAGAGCCAAGGTAACATCTAAAATCTGTAACAGAGATTTCCTTCCCTTTTCTCCTGGTCCCACACATGGATTTGAAAAGCACCCTGAGGCCTGTGAGATGCTCATCAGGTAAAGATGTTGACCGCCAGCCCAGGGACATGCTCGCAGTGCTGGCCCACCCACAAAGCAGAAGACAGACTCCCACAAACTCTTCTCTGACCCCACACACACTCAGGTGCACTAAATGAATGTAACAATTTTAAGTGTCTTGATGTTGCCTTTCTCTTGTTCTGTAACTATCTATAAAATCTCCATAAAACTGTTACTATATTGGAACATGGTAGAGGAGTAACCCAGATCCGCATTTCTGGGTCATAGTTGCTTGTAGTTGTATCCAAGATAAACTGTGTCTTACTCTCTTTGATGGAGAGCTATATTTTTGTGTTGACACTGGAGCCAAACTCTGCAGACATAGAGACTGTACAATACCTTAGCGATGCTTCACACTCCGTAGCATCCGAGAATCCATAGGAAAGAAGGCCTATAAAGGCGAAGAACACACAAGGCCTTTAATCAAATCCCGGTCCTTCTGGAGGCTCAGGAAATTCAGTGTAGTAGGAGCCTGTGTGTGGAATTCTCTGGGGCGGGGGAGTGAGGAGCTCTTTCAAGTGTGCAGACCTGAGAAGAGCAGGGATCTGTCCTGAGGAACAGGATGCACACGAAGAGAAGAGAAAGCCTCTGCCCAGACCCTGCTCGAGGCACCAGGGGGATGGGATGCATTTCCCCCCAGATGGTGGCAAAACCCTGAACTGTTGTGGCTCATCATTTATTGGCCTTCTTTAGTTGATGTTGTGGAGAAAATACTCCAACTTAGAAACCAGAGTGGCTCAGTTGACTTGTCTCAGAAAGGCTAGAAATGTGTTAGGGATTCAAATGTATTCCATTACCACACTGTTAAAAATCCCATGAGGCACAACCCTTAGGTCACCATGTCAGAATCTTGGCTGTTTCCACATTGCTCTTAGTCTGGAAAACTGTATTTAGATTAAGGGCAAGCCTTAAAGGTTTAAGTAAATAACAATGCTGGTTAGAAGCGGTGGTGGCACACGCCTTTAATCCCAGAGTTCAGGAGGCAGAGGCAGGCGGAGCTCTGTGAGTTCGAGGCCAGCCTGGTCTACAGAGGGAGTTCCATAACAGCCAAGGCTACACAGAGAAACCCTGTCTCAAAAAAACCAAAGCAATGGGTCTGTAGAGATGGCCCAGTGGTTGAGAGCACTGTCTTCTTTTCCAGAGGACCTAGGTTCAATTCCCAGCACCCACATGGCAGCTCACAACTGTCTGTGACTCCAGTTCAAGGGGATCCAACATTCTCATGAATACAGGCAAAGCATCAATGCACATGAAATAAAAATAATTAAACAACAACAACAAAAAGATAACCATAGAATTGTTAGATAATCCAGCAGCTTCCCTGCTAAACACTCAACATCACATTTGAAAACAGGTGTTCAAAGGAAAGAGCCTGTGTGCTAGCTGAGGAGTCCTACCCTGTAACGGTGAAAAGGAGGACCAACCCTGTGTCCCCAGTAGATGAACGGACAAATAAAGTGCGCTGTACCGTACAACACTGTCATTCGGCCTTAAGAAAGGCAACGTGGGGCCTGGGGAGATGAGTTAAGAAAGAGCGCTGGCTGCTCTTCCAGAGAGCCAGGAGTTCAGTTCCCAGCACCCACATGGAGGGCGGGGATGGTTAAAACCTACTGCAGCTCCAGCTCCAGATGAGGCATCTTCTGGCCTCTGAAGGCACCCGCTCCCGCCCACACACATGTGGTGTAAATTCACACAGATGCACACATATATGCACAATTAAAAATATATACATACACACACATATGTGTGTATATGTGTATATATATGTATATATACATATACACACACACACACACACACACACACGTGTGTGTGTGTGTGTGTGTGTGTGTATTTAATAAAGGAAGCTGGGTGACATGCCGGAGCCTGAAGAGGATTTGTGGGCGTGATTTTAAGTGGGATATTACCAGGTACAAACAAACAAGCACTCTGTGCTCCCACATATTCCAGACACCCAAAGGAGTGCAACTCCTAGACTCAGATAGTAGAATGAAGAGTGGTTGCCTGGGGTTGGGAGGGGGGGGAAACGCTTAATTTGCTTCCATTTGAGACGATGTGTAAGTGCTGGAGATGGATGGGGCATGTGGTTGCCTCTGGGCTTGTACATTCAAAAATAGTTAAAAGAGTACATTTTATTTTATGTGTGTTTTGCCAAATAGAAAGTGGAAACAAGGAAAAAGAATGGTAACTGCGTCCACCGCAGGTGTCTCCACCCACCCTGTCTCCCAAGCAGGAACTCTCTCAGTCAAACTTGACCGCGCCCTCTCCCGAGCGCACCGCGTCTATCATCAGAGTTGCTCTGGAGCCGCCGCCCCCCACCCCTTTTGACTGGCACCACTGATTTCAGGCTCTCACTACCTGGGGTCAGGACTATTGCAGCTGAGCCTCCCCCTCCTCTCGGCCTCCAGCTCCGCCCCCCCCAGCCCACCCTGTCCCCACCACTCCTCTACACTGCCTTCTGTGTCCTTTTCCTAAAAGAGCCATGTCAAGGCTAGGCTGCTTTTGCTAGGGACCTCTGCAAACCGCTTCTGCCGAGGCTGGTCCCTTCCGTATGCTAGGGCACTTCCCTCTCCTCCATCGTCTTTCTCTCATTTCCCACCTTCATCCATTAACAAATATTTACGGAGCAACTCTAGACGGCTAGATGCTGGGGTTATAGTGAGAAATGAGTTAGAGAATGTTCCAGGTATCATCAAGCCTCTCTTTTTTTCACCGAGAAAGAGAATTAACATGAGATTTTTGAGTGTATAATAGGGAAATGAGTATGAGGATTCCAAGGACGGTTTCCTTGTGCAGTTTGAGCTGATTCCTGTGCTGATGAATACACTCAGGCACTCAGGAAGGTCCATAAGGCCAAGGTGCAGACCGAAGGAAGACCAGTACAAGCAGAGGCAAGGGTGGCTTCTTGGGCGGTGCCTGGAGCTCTGGCTGGAGCTGGAGAAGAGGCTAGATTACTAGTCTGTGGCTCAAGCCTACTAACAAGCCATGGTGGGGACCCCAGGTTACCATAAAGTCAACGAGGGGTCTACTGAATTTATTTTATTTTCATATACGTGTTTCGCCTCCATGCATGTAAGTAAGTGCCCCTTGCCTGCCTGGTGACCAAAGAGTTCAGAAGATAGGACCCTATCTTCTGATTCTCTGGAACTGGAGTTACAGGTGGCTGTGAGCCACCACGGGGGTCCTGTGGAAGAGCAAAGCCACCTCTCCAGCCTCCAATAGAGATTTTCCCCCCCTTTTTTTTTTAAAAGGAAAATAAAGCTGGGCATGTCTGTAGTCCCAGAATTTGGGAGGTGGAAGCAGGAAATCAAGAGTTCAAGGTCATCTTCAACTATACCGTGAGCTTCAGGCAAGTCTGGGCTATATGTGATTCTATCTTAAGAAAAAAGGGGCTGGAGAGATGGCTCAGCGGTTAAGAGCGCTGGCTGCTCTTCCAGAGGTCCTGAGTCCTATTCCCAGCACCCACATGGTGGCTCACAACTGTCTATAGTGAGATCTGGTGCCCTCTTCTGGCATATAGGCAGAACACTGTATACATAATAAATAAATCTTTAGAAAAAGTAACCTAAGGTGTGCTTTTTAAAATTTTGTGGGGTGTGTGTGTGTGTGTGTGTGTGTGTGTGTGTGTGTCAGAGAGAGGTATGTTTGTTTGTATGCATACATATGTACAAGGACATATATATCTATGTACAGGTACATGTGACTGTTGAGTTCAGAGGTCAGTATCGTTGGGCCTTCTCCAGTCACTCTGTCTTATCTTCTGGGACAGGGTCACTGATTAGGCTAGACTGGCTGACTGTGAGCCCGGGGATCCTCCTGCCTCTGCCTCCTCAGCACTAGGATTACATGTGTTTGCCACCACACTTGACTTTTTTGTTTTGTTTGAGACAGTTTTTGTATGTATTTCTGGTGGGCCAAGAACTCCCTATGTAGACCAGGCTGGCCTTGAACTCTTGGGAATCTCCCTGCTTCCCCTGTTAAGTGTGAGCCAATGTGCCTGGCCACCCTCGCTTTTCCCAAGGATGCTGGGGGTCAGCAAGTGTTTCACCTCTTGAGATGGTCCAGCCCAGTTTCCCATTTAAAAAAGGTGTGAGGCTGGGCGGTGGTGCATATACCTTTAATCCCAGCGCTGGGGAGGTGGATCTCTGTGAGTTCAAGGCCGTCCTGGTCTACAGAGCTAGTTCCAGGACAGCCAAGGCCTCGCAGAGAAACCCTGTCTCCAAAAAACCAAAATAGAAAAAAAAAAAAAAAAAAAAAGACATCTAGGTGTGCACAGATTCTGGGAAGCTAGGGCAGGAAGATTTTGAGTTTGAGGCCAGCCTGAGCTTATATAGTAAAATTCTTGTCTTAAAGAAAAATGGGAGGCAGAGGCAAGCGGATTCTCTGTGAATTCGAGGCTAGCGTTGTCTACAGAGCGAATCCCAGGACAGGCTCCAAAGCTACACAGAGAAACCCTGTCTCAAAAGAAAAAAAAAGGTACTCTAGATCTCTAGAGCCGACTTTGGTGGCTCACGGCACACACTTGTTAGCCCAGCATTCAGGAACCAGAGGCAAAAAGATCAGGCATTCAAGGCCAGTCTCAGAAACAGTGAGTTTGAGGCTAGCCTGGGCTGCACAAAACTTTATCTTAAGCCAGGCATCGGTGGCGCACACCTTTAATCCCAGCAGCACTCAGGAGGCAGAGTCAGGCAGATCTCTGAGTATTCGAGGCCAGCCTGGTCTACAGAGTGAGATCCAGGACAGCCACCAAAACGACACAGAGAAACCCTGTCTCGGAGGAAAAAAAAAAAAAAAAAAAAAAAAAAAAAAAAAAACCAACCAACCAAACAAACAAACAAACAAAAAAACAAAAAGAAAGAGAGAAAGAAACTTTATCTTAAAATAAAGACAAAAACACTCAATTGTAATATAAAAAGTGTGCTAAAGGGGACCAAAGTATGAGAGGGAAAAGTAATTAAAGTAATTAAGACCAACTCCCAGAAGACAGAGCCGTGTGATGGGGGAAGATAGGGGTCATCACAGCGGAGTTAGAGACAGTGGATGAACCAAGATACCTCATGGAGGCAGAACCAGAAGCGGGTGACAAGGAGAGATCAGACTCCTTCCTGCGGTTTCCTTTCCCTCCACGCACGGACACCTGCACCCGTGGTCTTACCTACCCCCGAGGTCCAACACTGAGAGCCCCAGTACCGCAAGCCTGAACGCTTCAGGAGCACACCGGATTTCCAGACGCGGTGGCGGCTCCACCAGCATTTGTAGTTCAGAGACCGAGAGCAGGGCTCAGCACAAGCGCTGCGGTACTACGTGTGCATCTGCTCGGCTCTGTCCCGGTGTTCCGCTTGCAAGACACCACTGCACCCACACCGCTCCCGGGACCCACACCGCTCCCGGCACCCACACCACTGTCCTGACCCACACCACTGTCCTGACCCACACCACTGTCCTGACCCACACCGCTGTCCTGACCCACACCACTGTCCTGACCCACACCGCTGTCCTGACCCACACCGCTCCCGGCACCCACACCGCTGTCGGCACCCACACCGCTGTCCTGACCCACACCGCTGTCCTGACCCACACCACTGTCCTGACCCACACCGCTGTCCTGACCCACACCGCTGTCCTGACCCACACCGCTGTCCTGACCCACACCGCTGTCCTGACCCACACCGCTGTCCTGACCCACACCGCTGTCCTGACCCACACCGCTGTCCTGACCCACACCGCTGTCCTGACCCACACCGCTGTCCTGACCCACACCGCTGTCCTGACCCACACCGCTCCCGGCACCCACACCGCTCCCGGCACCCACACCGCTCCCGGCACCCACACCGCTCCCGGGACCCACACCGCTCCAGCACCCACACCGCTCCCGGGACCCACACCGCTCCAGCACCCACACCACTGTCCTGACCCACACCGCCACACCCAGGGCTCACCCTTGCTGCTTCTTCCCTCAGCCCCTGGGATGGAATCTGTCCCCAAAACTTTCTGTCCCACAGACATTTCTCAGATCTCATCCTCTACTTCCCTCACCTTTGTGCCTTCCAGTTTTTGTCTATCTATCTATCTATCTATCTATCTATCTATCTATCTATCTATCTATCATCTATCTACTGAGACTGACTGGTCTTGCTACATATCCAGGCTGGTCCCCAACTTCCCTTTTCTTCCTCCTCCTCCTTTTTGGAGAGCCAGTCTCTTGTTACCTAGGCTGGCCTTGAACTTGCCATGTAGCCAAAGATGGTCTTGACTTCCTTATCCTCCTGCTTCCACATTCCACAGACATTCACCATGCCCAGCTAGCCTTGAACTTGTGACACCCCCCCCCCAACCCAGCCTCAGTCTCTGGGATTATGGGCTCAGCATCTTTCTTGTTTGGATAGTTGAAATCATCTCAAACTTACTTCCCTGAATTTCTTCTCGCAGAGGTAGGAAGACCATTTTAAACTCGGCCACTCAGCACCTGTTGCTTTGCAGCAAGTGTGGTTGTCACATGAGCTCCAGCAGGTCCCAGGGGGCCTCTTCCTTCCCCTCTGCAGCAGCATGCACTCTGCGTCCTCCTTGGCTTTGAGCTCACCTGGGAGCTCAGCACCAACTCCCTAAGCATAAGCTGCGGTTTCACCTGCGTGGGCCTGTGGACAGCGTCCAACCCTCCGCCTAGGCATGCTGACAAACTCCTCCTTATTCTCACACTGAATGTGTTCTGCACCTCAAAGACCAGCCTCACATATTTCACAGCTACTTGGCATCTCCACATGGGTGTCAAATAGAGAGCCCTGAAGCTTATCGTATTGTGGATTTCTTTTCTTTTTTTTTTACATTTTATTTATTTTGCATGAGATTCCGCAAAGGTGTCCTCTGACCACACATACACTGTGGCATGCACACCCACCCACATCACACACATGTACAAAATAACAATAAGTAAAACAAATAAAAAGACTATGAGGGTGACAGTCAGGATCTGTCTGCTTCATTTCTACATTGATATTTCTAACCTACTGTCTGATATGTAATGAATTGGGGGGGGGGGCACATGAGACAAGGTCTCACTCTGTAGCTCAGGCTGGCCTGGAACTCACAGAGATCCACCTGCCTCTGCTTCCTGAGTGCTGGGATTAAAGGTGTGTGCCACCACACTTGGCTGATACATTGCACATGTATGACTATTTTAATGGGAAAAAAGCAAAATCACATGGAGATCAAAAGCCTGGAAACATGTGGTGGTAGACACGAGTGTTAACCCGGATGAGGGCAAACCCACTCATAATGGTGTTGGCAAGGGTGGGACCATCCACTCATAACCTCGACAAAAGCTTAAAATGACTCCTGCTTTCTTAAGGATAGGTGGAGAGTCACTGAAGCTAAATGCAACCTTTGATTCAGCAATTCTCCTTTTGGGAGTTTATCTTTTCCTTTTTAGCTGGGGATAGAAGCCAAGGCCTGAACATATAGACAAGCATTCTACCCCTGAGAGACATCCCCTACCTTTAGGAGTCTCTCTGGCAACCCCACTCACGTGTTAGAAGTTTGACAGAGATGCTTATTACAGCCCTGTTTATGACAGACCTGAAACAACCTAGTTGATCCATCAGTGGAACCTTTAGCGAACCACAGTATATCCACAATAGAGTGCCACACAGCCACTAAATAGGATGAGACACATCTACATATTCAAATGTAAAATAAGCGTATTCAAAAGTGAAATAAGCCTGAGACACGGCAAGTGGAATCAATACATAAAGAAACATATTCAGCATTTGTGTTGAATAAAAAGGAGATTAAATCTAAGTAGATACTTATATATGTAGAATGTTTTAGAAAGAAATTCTGATCAGTGGTTGCCTGTGGAGAGGATAAATGGACTATTAGGACAGAAAATAGGGGAAGACCTTATTGAACACTGAATATTCTTCTTTCTTAACATTTTCAACAATTACTAACATTTTTTAAGCAACAAAAGAAGTCAGGTATGGTGGTACACACCTTTAATCCCAGCAGAGGATTTAATCCAGCAGTGTGAAGCCAGCCTGGTTCACACAGTGAATTCTAGGTCAGCTAGGGCTACATAGGGAGATCCTGTCTCAGAAACAAACAAACAAAATAACAACTGGGAAAAAGAAGAGTCAGGCTGGAGATGTGTCTTGGGTGGGCAAAGAGTAGCCTGCTCTTTCCTACAGGGTCCTGCTGTGTGGACTCAGTTCCCACAGAACCTTGTTTACTCCCCTGGGAGGGATACAGTGTAGGGCACTCAAGGGCATTGTGCAAACAGCCCACTTTGGCACCATCTGTATCCTGAGCACATCTGGGGAAAGAGATGAGAGATGTAGGTTTTTCATTGTTTTTCTGGGCCTGCTTATGAACCCTGAACTATCGTGGAATAAAGCCTTCAGAGAAGCGCAGCAAAGGATTCTTCTCAGTATCGCCTAGGGTCCCCTGGTCCTGTTGAATCTCAAATGGACTCAGTTCCTCAGCAACTAGCAGGTCTTCAAAGGTAAAGTGTAAGTTTAATATGTGGTGGCCCTGAGTTCAATCCCAGCACTACACAGAAAAAAAGAGATAGTAACGAGATAATGAAGGAATCCTTAATTAAAAATCCAAAAGAGGATTTAGCCCTCTTTATGGTTAACATAAGCTATCAAATCTTTTGTAGCAGCCTCCGTATTTCCTGTTCCTCTCCCTCATATCTCTGTATGGCATGGGGCGGGGACTGTATATTATGCTTGCTTGTTTTTCTTGGCAATTTCTTTCAAAATGGGCAGCTTGGCCAGGTATGCTGGGAACCCAGGTGAACTGGCAGTGGGGACAGGGGAGACAGACAGACTGGAGCTGGAGGCCTGGACTGTGACCTTGATCCTCTTTGTGGACACGTGGCCACGGTCCAAAGGACTATGTTCAGAAAAACTTGATTGGAAGTGTTGTTAAGAGCCACATGGGCCGGGCGGTGGTGGCGCACACCTCTCAGCACTCGGGAGGCAGAGGCAGGTGGATCTCTGTGAGTTCGAGGCCAGCCTTGTCTATAGAGCTAGTCCAGGACGGGCTCCAAAGCTACAGAGAAACCCTGTCTCAAACCACCCCCCCCTAAAAAAAAACCCCAAAAAAGAGCCACATGGATGGTTAAAGACGTCGCTCAGGGGAAAGTGCTAGCCCTGTGATATCTAGACGTGTAATTACAGGCCTGCAATTCCAGCACTTGAAATGTGGAAGCAGGAGGATCAACCTCATTCTCAGCCATGCATCAGGCTGGAGGCCAGCCTGGCCTACATGACATGTTTCCTCAAACAAACAAGCAAACAAGATCCACATAGTGTGTCGGTGGCAGCCAAAGACCCCCGAGCGTGACTCCATTCCAAACGGTAGTTCTAGGTAATCTCTTTCTTCTTCCGCGGAGCCCAGCCTGGCACTGTGAGCATGGCAAGATGGTCTTGACCAGGCACCTTTAGGCTAACGAGTCAGGACCATTCCCCAATCCTAAAGAACCTGTGGTGTTAGGCTGGGCCCACAGAGCAGAAGAAAGGGGAAGTGGAGGTCTGGAGAGTCTACCGTTTTCTAGGACTCACCCGGTGCTCAGAGGAAGTCGAAGTTCAAGGAGTTTTTGGAGAACAGAGTGGAGGATATATCGTCAGGGATGCGGGAAAGTGACTTAGTGAGGAGAGCCATCATCCAGCCTAAGGAACCACACAGGCCTAAGCAGCCATCACAGAACTGGGAATGTCCTTAGCGGTGGAGCATTTGCCTAGCAGAGGCGAGGTCCTGGGTTCAATTCAGCACCAGAAACAACAGAGAAGAACGGGTGTCCTTGCTCCTGGTTGCAGGGCTGGGTTTCCTAGCCAATACTCTCGGTGATGGTAGAATTGCTTCTACACTCCAGACTGGTCTACACATTAGCAGATCAGCAGAGCTCTTAGCCACCTGGGACCTGGTACACAAGGTCCCTCTACTGCTCTCTCCTCAGGAAAAGCAAGCCCTAAAGTATTCTGCCTACATGTCTGGCCCAAGTCCCAGGCCCCAGTAAAAGCCCTTACCTGAGAGAGCGCCACTTTCTCCTCCACAGGCAGCACGATGCTGCCAAGTCTGGAGAGTCCGCGGATTCCTCTGTGGTCAGGCCAGCTGTATTAAAATGAACTTTGCTCCCTAAGGATTTGTTCATGGAGGTGTTATTGTGTACTTGACTGCAGTTCCCATGGCTACAGGCTCACAGTGAGAAGGGAATGGGTACACACCAGCGGTTTCTGTAAAATAGGAATCTGACCTCATTTATAGTCAAACACGCAGCAGGAACTCTTGCAGATGGCCTGGCTTGAATAGAGTTCCGAGAGTTCAGAGTGACAGTCAGAAAGATACATGGGGAAGTATGGAATCTCTCCCTGGTTCACCAAGGTGCATGAAAGCTTTGGATTCTTCATCAAAAGATTAATCTCCACATATGGATAGTGGACCATTCAACTGAAAGGCTGTGTAGTAATAGCCAGGGGTCAAATCTAACTCATTTTGGTCATAGTAATTAAAAATTTGTTTTGGATGCTAGGTATGGTGGTGCAAACTTTTAATCCTAGCACTAGGGAGGCAGGTGGATCATTATGAATTCTTGATCTACATAATGCGTTCCAAGCTAGCCAGGGCTACATAGTGAGACCCTGACTCAAAAAAAAAAAAAAAAAGATTTAAAAAAAGATCTCTATTTTGGATCAGTGAAATGGATCAGTAGAGAAAGCACTTGTTGCCAAGGCCGATGACCCGAGTTCAATCCCCGTGACTCATGTGGTAACGGGAGAGAACTAACACCCAAAAGTTGTTCTTGTGATTCTCAGGCCTTCACACTGTGCATGTGCATGCACTCACACACTTGCAGCATGCAAGTACACACACACACACACACACACACACACACACACACACACGAGATTGAGAGAGAGAGACAGAGACAGAGAGACAGAGAGAGAGAGAGAGAGAGAGGCGGGGGTGGGGTGGGGATCAGAAGTTCAAGTCAAGGTCATCCTCAGCTACATAGTTTGAGGCTAGCCTGGGCTATGTAAGACCCAGTCTCAATCAATGACAAAGCAAACAAACTGCTAGCGCTGTCTTGTGGAGGGCCACATGGAGTACACCAGACATTGAACAAAGGAAGCGATGGTTGTGACTCCTAAGAAGGAAACGCACACAATCGAAGGCGAGGGGACAGCTCACCACGGGACTCGTTTGTGTTGGGTTTCTAGGAGAGATCTGGACAGGGTTTTGCTCTGCTGTCAGGAGGCAGGGATAATTTTATACTCAAGGTAGCTTTGCTTTTGGTTTTTGAGATGGGGTTTCTCTATGTAGCTCTGTAGGCCAGGCTGGCCTTGAACTCACAGAGATCTGCCTGCCTCTGCCTACCAAGTGCTGGAATTAAAGGCGTGCGCCCCCACTGGCTGGCTGATAGCCGAACACTATCTGAAGGAAGAGTGACAGGCCAGGTTAGGCTGCCAGTCTCTCCTCTGGGTCAGGCAGATGGAGCCAGCCCCTCATCTCCCAGCCTCGTCTCCAAGACTTTGTTAATCAGAAATTGTCCAGCTAACATTTGTAGTTGTTTAAGATTAATGTCCGCTCCCTTTGCTGCGGGCCACCCTCCAGCAGGACAAAGGCTGTTCTGTAGCATTTGGCACTAGTCAGAGAGCATCGACGATGACATCATACATAGTCTCAAGAAATAACAATAGTTATGAATCCTAAAAACAGGGCCCCAGCTGGGCATTGTGGCGCACGCCTTTAATCCCAGCACTCGAGAGGCAGAGGCAGGAGGATCTCTGTGAGTTTGAGGCCAGCCTGGTCTACAGAGCGAGTTCCAGGATAGTCTGGGCTGTTACACAGAGAAACCCTGTTTTGAAAAACAAAACAAAACACCCACAACAAAACAGCGTCCCGAAGCCAGTCTGTCTGTCTGTTTTGTGCAGGGCTAGGAGTTGAATGAGGCTTCCTCCGGGGAGGCGAGCCCTGGCACACAGCTGCAGCCCTGGTCCCAGGTCCATCTTTTAAAAAGTGACTTTGTCTTTGCTTTTTCTTTCATTTAAGATTTATTGTTTTTGTGTATGCACATGTGTGTTTGGGTCCCCGTGGAGGCCAGAGGAGAGTTTGGGAACTTCTGGAGTTGGAGTTATAGATGGTTTTGAGCCCCCCACCTTGGTTGGGTGCCAGGCACTGAATTCCCTTCCCTGCTGAACCAGCTCTCCAGCCCTGAGACGCTTCCGCTTGAGCTGCACTACAAATGCGGCCCAGCAGGGGGCGTCTGCTGCAGGGCGTGTTTCCTTCCGCCGAGAAACGGAAATGGAAACTGGTTTTGAGCTTCTAAGTAAAAGGTGTGTTCTTGGCGTTGCCCGCGGAGCTAGAGATGAGTATTGGGTCACCTTTTTCAGTAACATCATCCCTATTTGGAGAAGTTTAGCCCACACGGTGTGCATGATAAGGGACTCAAGCATCCCCCTGGGAGCCAGCATGAGTAGCCTCATGTCATTTTTACAGATTTCTGGGTATCATTTTCGTGAAAACATGACCTACTGGAGAAGAAGTCACTTAAAAAGAGTCTTACAACCACCCCAAACACACATGTCCATATACAGCAGGAAAGAGAAGAGCCTGATGTCTGCCAACAAGGAGAACCACGTATGGCACAGGTTCTATTGGGTGGGTGGGTGGGGTCTACGTGGTACTCATCACAAAAGGCCTGGGCAGTTTTCATCTCTTTCAGTGGACACATTTGGTGGCTGAAGTTACACCATTCCCACATGGGGACTTAGAAGTCAGGCTTGGTATCATACACCTGTAATCCTAGTCTTTAAGAGGATAAACTGAGGCAGGCAGTAATGGCCCATGCTTTTAATCTCAGCACTCAGGAGGCAGAGGCAAGCAGATGCCCATGAGTTCCAGGCCAGACTGGTCTACACAGAGAGATCCTGGCTTACATTGTAAGAGCCTCTGTGTGTGCATTGGCGGGTATATGTGGAGGGACAGGACAGGATGGGACACACTGGAAAACAGAACTCTGCAGCAACGAGAGCCCAGATATTATATTAGTTCCCATTCCTAACAAGCCAGCTTTTATTTATTTACTATTTATTTTTTGGAGACAGGGTTTCTCTGTAGTCCTGTCTGTCCTAGAAATCTCTCTGACCTTGAACTCAGAGCTCCGCCTACCTCTGCCTCCCAAGAGCTGGGATTAAAAGCTTGCGCTGACAAGCCACGCCCAGGCTGGATTGTATAATTAGGGTTATAATGATCTCAGGAGAAGCATTTCACTCAGGTCCAGTTTTTACAAGACCAAAGCTTGTAAGTAAATGTGTAAAGAAAACTTCAGAAGGGACCGATGGAAGGGCTCTACCTTTTGAAGCATTTGAAGCTCTTAGATCGCTGGTCTGCAAGATTGGGGAGGGGGGCTGGGCAACAGAGCCAGCGCTTTATTAAATTCAGAGAAGCAGTTGAGGTCTGAAAATTCTACACCAGTTAGGGTTTCTACTGCTGTGAAAAAAAAAAAAAAAAAAAAAACAAGTTGGGGAGGAAAGGGTTCATTTGGCTTATACTTCTGTATCGTTGTTCATCATGGAAGGAAGTCAGGACAGGAACTAAAACAGGGCAGGAACCTGGAGGCAGGAGTTGATGCAGACGCCATGGACGGGTGCTACTTACTGGCTTCTTCCCGATGCTTGCTCCACCTGCTTCCTTATAGAACCCAGAACCACCAGCCCAGGGATGGCACCACCCACAATGGGCTACCTCCCCCCCCCCCCCCCCCCCCCCCCCCCCCCCCCCCCCCCCCCCCCCCCCCCCGCGATGGTCTGTATGTCAAATGCTCTGATTGGTCAATAAATAAAACACTGATTGGCCAGTGGCCAGGCAGGAAGTATAGGCGGGACTAACAGAGAGGAGAATTGAGAGAACAGGAAGGCAGAGGGAGTCACTGCCAGCCGCTGCCGCCATGACAAGCAGCATGTGAAGATGCTGGTAAGCCACGAGCCACATGGCAAGGTATAGATTTATGGAAATGGATTAATTTAAGCTATAAGAACAGTCAGCAAGAAGCCTGAGCCATTAGGCCAAACAGTTTAAATAATATGTGTCTGTGTGTTTATTTTGTAAGTGGGCTGTGGATGGCTGGGGTTTGGCGGGACCTGGAGAGAAAACTCTCCAGCTACACGCCCCCCCCCACATAGATTACTAATTAAGAAAATGCCTTACAGCTGGATCTTATGGTGGCATTTCCTCAATTGAGTTTCCTTCCTTGCAGATGACTCTAGTTTGTGTGTCAAGTTGACAGAAGACTAGCCAGCACATGTATTTTCTTTTTTAAGAGCATAAAAAGAGAAAAAGTAACACGATGGAGGCTGGGGCATAGCTCTGTTGGTGGAATGTTGCCTCTCACACAGAAACCCTGGATCCAATCCCCAGAATTGAATAAACTGGGTATGGTGACACACACTTGTTATCCCAGCACTTGAAAGGAGAAATAGAGATAGAATGATCAGGTCATTTTTGGCTACATAGTACATTTGAAGCTAGCTTGGGATACAGAAGACCCTATTTTGAGAGGCTGGAGTGATGGCTCAGTGATTAAGAGCACTGGCTGCTCTTCCTGAGGACCCAGGTTCAATGTCTAGCGTCTACATGGCAGCTCACAACTGGCTGTAATACCAGTCCCAGAGAATCAGGCATATGTACTACAAAGCACCCATAGACACACAATTTTTTTTTTTTTTTTTTTTTTTTTTTTTTGGTTTTTTCGAAACAGGGTTTCTCTGTGTAGCTTTGCGCCTTTCCTGGAACTCACTTGGTAGCCCAGGCTGGCCTCGAACTCACAGAGATCCACCTGCCTCTGCCTTCCGAGTGCTGGGATTAAAGGCGTGCGCCACCATCGCCCGGCTAGACATACAATTTTTTAAAGACCCTATCTTAAGACCAAACAAACAAACAAGTAATATAATAAAGGTTAAAAAAAAAAAAAAAGCATCCTTTCTGCGCTCCCGCTGGCCTAGTGAGCAGACACAGCCTCGACATGCAGAACGATGTGACCTGTACGTGCCTTGGAAATGCTCCATGAGCAACCGCATTATTGGTGCCAAGGACCACGCATCCATCCAGATGAATGTGGCCAAGGTTGACCGGGTCACAGGCCGGTTTAATGGCCAGTTTAAAATCTATGCTATCTGGGCTGGAGAGATGGCTCAGAGGTTATCTTAACCTCTGACTGGCTGCTCTTCCAGAAGTCCTGAGTTCAATTCCCAGCAACCATATGGTGGCTCACAACCACCTGTAATGGAGATCTGGTGCCCTCTTCTGGCCTGCAGGAATACACACTGTATACATAATAAATAAACCTTAAAAAAAAAAAATCTATGCTATCTGTGGGGCCATAGCATGGGTGAATCAGATGACTCTATTCTCCAATTGGCTAAGGCTGATGGAATTGTCTCAAAGACTTTTGACCAGAAGAGATCGGGGAATATTTGTCATAAATAAAAGTGAGAAAGTAAAAAAAAAAAAAAAAAAAAAGCATATTGGAAAACTTAGCTAGGGGCTGGGAAGCTGGCGTAGTGGTAGTGATTGCTGCGCAGACATGTGGACCTGTAGTGAAACAGCCTGTAACCCATCGGAGCTTGGGTGAGCTCTAGACTCAGTGACACACGCCGTGATGGCTAGCCTTGGTTGTCAGCTTGACTATATCTGCAATGAACTACAGTCCAGAAATGGAGGGTACAGTTGTGATCCCGATCTTGAGGCCGGAAGACACAGGCTTTTCATCCAGATCATGAGGCAGAAGGCACACCTTTGATCTGGGCCACACCTTCTGCTGGGAGCCTACGTAAGGATGACGGAAGAAGGAAGGACCATTCGCTCCTCCTGCTGGCCCCAGCCTAGTCAGCACATCCATTCCTTCACTGACTGGAGCCTGCTACTTCAGGACTCCAGCACATACAGAAGACCAGCCAAGACCCACAGCCTCGTGGGACTGAGCAACTACTGGGTTCTTGGACTTTCCAATGGTTGGTAGTCATTGTTGGACTCAGCCTCTAAGTCATTCCAGTAAATTCCCATACACACACACACACACATTCTATATGTTCTGTGACTCTAGAGAACACTGACTAATACACACTCTGTCCACCCCCCCCCCAAAAAAAAGGTGGAGAATGCCCCTGGTTTCTATGTGTGCACATATGGGCACATGCACTCACACATACACATACAGATACACACATGAATGAATACACATGTGTTGGGGAATCTTAGCTAAAAGAGCTATTAAAGACAACACTAGGGGCTGGAGAGATGGCCCAGAGGTTAAGAGCACAGTCTACTCTTCCAGAGGTCCTGAGTTCAATTCCCAGCAACCACATGGTGGCTCACAGCCATTTATAATGAGATCTGGTGCCTTCGTCTGGACTGCAGCCATACATGGAGCAGAACACTGTATTCATAATAAATAAATAAATCTTAAAAAAAAAAGACAACACTAGAAGGCTAGAGAGATGGCTCAGGGGTTAAGAGCACTGGCTGCTCTTCTAGAGTACTGGGTTTGATTCATGGCAGCCCACAACAGTCTGTATGGGGAACCCATATCCTTCTCTGAAACACCCAAACCCATAAAATTTTTAAAATAAAAACTGAAAATGATAATATAAGGAAGAAGGACATGAAAAAGTGTGCTGAAGAATAATGTTTCCCTTTGTCCTCGGTAGAAGAAAGTTACGTGTCTTACTTGTTTGGAAAACACAAACCCAAGGATCAACATGAAGTTCTTACATCTCTAGGAATGGAACCCAGAGCCTTCAATCAAGCAAGCCCTCTGCAACTGAGCTATAACCCCAACTGTTGTTTAAATTTTATTTATTGTGCATGGGTGTTTTGCCTCCATGTAAGTCTGTGTACCACGTGCACAGTGCCCTGGAGGCCAGAGGAGGGCATCAGACCCCCTGAGCTGGAGTTACAGGCCATTAGTTAGTTGTGAGCTGCCCGACTTGGTGCTTGGAACCAAACAGGTCCTCTGGCAGAGCAGAGTGGTCTCAAATTCGAAGGCCTTTTGCTTTTTTTTCCTTCCATAATGGCTCTCACTAGAATTTCCAGTACTATTTTGAGCCGCAGAGGTGAGGGTAACAATTCTAGTCTTATTTTTAATTCTAAAGGAAAACCTTTCGAACCTTTCACCAGAGATGTTGTGTTTCCTGTGGGTTCTCATCCATGGCTTTTAAATTGAGATGGTTTGCTAGCTTGTCTAGTGTCCTTATGATGAGAAGATGCAGGATTTTGTCAAATGCTTTTCTCTGTCAGTTGGGATAGTCATGTAGTTTTCTTTCTTCATGCAGTACCTCTGTGATTGATTTCTATATGTGGAAATATCCTTGCATTCCAGGAGTCACCTCTGCTTGGCCATGAATATAAACCTTGTAATATGTGTGGTTAAACTTGCCTTGCTAATATATCTTTGACGACTCTTGCATCGATGCCACAGGAGATATTGGCCTAAGGTCGTCTTTATTTTGTTATCAGGGTGATGCTGGACATACAGAATGAATTGGAAAGTTCAACGTCACAGAATTTTGTTGTCTTTTTTTTTTTCTTAGACAGAGTTTTACTATGTAGCCCTGGCTGGCCTAGAACTCATTAGGTAGCCCAGGCTGGCCCCAGACTTGCAGTGACCCTCCTCCTACCTCTCTCTGCTTCCCTAGCACTGAGAATATAGCCGCATGCCACCATGGCCTGCCTAAGGTTATTTTGTTCTGTGTGGTGTTGGAGATTAAACCCCGCGTCTCATGCATACTTGGCAGGACTACCACTGAGTACCTCCCACCCCCTTACATTTTTTTTTTTAAGTTTGAAAACTATTGGTAGAATTCAGCACTGAAGACATCAAGTGCAGGGCTTTTCTTTGTTGGATATGTTTATTCAGATTTCTTTCTTTTCCTTTTTTCTTTTTCCAGTGTTGAGGATTAAACCTCAGGGCTTCTACATACTGTACACACGTTCTCCCACTGATCTGTATCCTTAGCACTAAAGAATATGCATGTATGTATGCACAAACATGTATACACACACACAAAACAAAACATGAAACCTTTCCTCAATAAAAGAGAATAATTGCCCGGGCAGCGGTGGTCACCATCGCCTGACTTTTTTTTTTTTTTTTTTGGGGGGGGGCGTTGCTATGTGTCTTAATCTTAAGACAGGTGAGTCTGTGATGTCACCAGCCAGGACTACAGAGTATGACTCATCCCACCTCTCTGTCCCTCTCTCCTCTCTCTCTCTCTCTGTCTGTCTGTCTCTCTCTCTCTCTCACACACACACACACACACACACACAGTGTCACCTCTCAACTCTGTTGCCTTGGGGATTAAGTCTCTAACACATGAACTGTGAGGGACACACTGATAGTTTGTTTACTTAACAAATAAGATAAATACAAAAATTGAGAAGGTTTAAAGGAGAGAAAATTAATTTTGATATTATATAAATAAATATATTGTACTGACATTATTTTTGTATGTGATTTAAATTGAAAAAAAAAAAATCTATTGCCAGGCATAGGGGTACACATCTGCAATCCCAGGACATGGAAAATAAAGACAGAGAATTACTTCAAGTTCAAGGCTAGCCTGGTCTACATAGCAAGTTCCAGGCCAGCTGGCTTCAAAAAAATAAAATAAAATTGGAAGAACTAGATAATGCCAAGAGCTATTTTTCCCCCTCCACAGGGTAAGGCCTTTCTTTCTTATCTTGTAGCTAGAATAACAAAAGCTATTACAGGACCCACAAAGGACATGTCTACATTTTAATAACATTTTATTTCTTTTAGACATTTTTGACTATTTAATTGGACTAGATTTCTCTAGAGTATTCTTATACAATTGAACACTTTTTTTCATGAGTTTATTTTGAAAGCTTTCAAAAAGAGGATGATGAGAGAAGAGGGGAGCAAGAATGAGAAGTGGGCACTTCAGGAAAGGTGAGGTCATCACCCTCAAAGGATAAACATCTTCCTTCTTCACAGACAGGAAGCCAATTTGATGTCAAAACAACAACAACATCAACAAAACCCCAAAACAAAACAAAAAAAACCAAAAACTTAATACACAAAGGGACACTGCATTACTATTACAATATATAATAATACGATGATGACATTTATTTATTTTTGTGATGCTGGGGCTAGAACCTAGGGACTTGCACATGCTAAGCAAGTCTCTGCCCCCTGTGGGTAGCTCAGGGGTAGGGCAACAGCTTAGCATGTGCAAGACCCAGGATTCTATCCCAGCACCACAAAACCGAACCGAACAGTAACTCAGAACTTCGCATTTAATGAAGACCCAGACTCAAAGGCACTGTTATGCCAGGCACAGAGCCGCAGGCCTATGACTCAGTACTTGCCACGGAGAAGTGGGCATCAGGAAACCAAGGCTAGTGTGTGCCACACGCTGAGTTCAAAGCCAGCCTGGGTTACACAAAGCCCTGTCTCAAAAACCAAAATGCAAACACAAAAGAAGCCAGCATTCATTAACGTTCAAGTGAAAAGTTAACCGCATTAAACAAAGTAGCCCTGCTTTGGACAATTAAGACAATCTCCTCACATCCCTTCCCTTTTTGGATTGGGGTGTTTCTCAAACAAATTATCTTGTTCTTATCAAAAGTTCCCCCAAGTGGTCACTGGAGTTCCAAATTGTCCCTGGTGAAAATCTGCAATGAGAGAGGTTAGGACACAAGGTAATATAACCATGAGAAATGTGTAGGAATGCTGAGAATGATACAGAGGCCGGAAATCCTAGCTTCTTGGGAGGATGAGGCAGGAGGATCAAAAGTTCACGGTCTGCCTAGAGTGAGTTTAAGAACAACCAGAGCAATTCAGTGAGGGCCTGTGTCAAAATGAATAGTATAGAGCGGGACTGTGAATTTAGTCCAAAGATAGAGCACTTGCCTAGCACATAGGAGATTGCAGTACAAAGAAAGAAAAAGAAACAACAGCATGAAGGAGCAAGTCTTCGCCCACTGTTGTGTGAGATGAGGACCCATAAAGATGGTGTCCAGCCTTGCATTTCCACGACCTGGCTAAAGACTCAGACTCATTCATCATGGCCAGAAAAAAAATAAAAAAAGAAAAAAAAATTAAAAAAAGAAAAAAAGATTCTGAATAGGTGAAATGAAATAAATGGGTATGCAGAGACACAGGCAAAACTAAGAATTCCTTAAGTTTTGAAATAGTAGCCTGAGCAAAGCTATCCAACCCAAACCAAACAAAAAAACGGGCCTAAGAATATATTCTCGCCTGGCAGTGGTGGCGCATGCCTGTAATCCCAGCACTCAGGAGGCAGAGGCAGGTGGATCTCTGTGCATTTGAGGCCAGCCTGGTCTACAAAGCAAGTTCTAGGACAGCCAGAGCTACATAGGGAAACCCTGTCTCAACAACAACAACAAAAAAAACAAACAAACAGAACAAAACAAAAAGAATATATTCTCAATTGTACAGCCTGTGGAGGTGGTTGTAGGACTCACTAACCCTTGGTTGATGGAGTGATGTGCCTTAAAAAAAGGGGGGGGGGCGGAGTTGTGGGTGGAGAGATGACTCAGTGGAGAGATGGCACTGACTGCTCTTCCGGAGGACTCAGGTTCAAGTCCCAGAATCCACATGGTGTCTGTAACTCCAGGTCTAGGGGATCTGATTCCCTCTTCTGGCCTCCTAAGGCATTGCATGCATGTGGTGCACATACAGACGTGCAGACAAAACACACATAAAATTATGTATCATATGTGTATATATACACATCATATATATATATATATATAAACACACTATATATATGGTGGTTTGAATAAAAATGGTCCCCATAAGCTCATATATTTGCATGCCTAGTTCTCAGTTGATGAACTGTTTGGAAAGGATTAGGAATGTGGCCTTGTTAGAGGAGGTATGTCACTGGGATGGGCTTTTGAGGTGTCTCTCTCTGCCTGCTGCCAGTGAATCAGAATGTAGAGCTCTCAGCTACTTCTCTAGCACCATCCTGCCTGGGTGCCTGCTACCTGGTCCCCACTGTGATGATAATGGACAAAACCTCTGAAACTGTAAGCACATCCGCAGTTAAATGCTTTCTTCTGTAAGCTTGCTGCCTTGGTCATTGCCTCTTCGTAGCAATAGAACACATAGGCGCTCCCCCCCAACCCCCCACCCCGCCGCCTCCGGGTGTGTGTTTTTCTGAGATATTACCTAGCTGTCTATTCCTACCCAGGCAGTGTGCCCAACTGTTTGCAGTATTAGGGACTGAATTAAGGCCTTGAATATTCTAAACAAGTGTTGTTACACTGAGAGACACCTCCATTTTTATTTTTGAGACAAACTTGACCAGGTTGGTCTTGAATTCACTATGTATAGCCCTGGCAGGCCTTGAATTTGAGCCCCCCCCCCCTTGTGGAAGAAAATACTTGTTTAACTATGTAAAGTGTGTTGCATTTGTTTGTGTTGCAGAATAATGGTTTAACTGTGTAAAGATGTGTTGCCGTTTTACCTTGCCTGCCTAAGGCACCTGATTGGTCGAATAAAAAGCTGAATGGCCAATAGCTAGGCAGAGGAGGGAAAGGAGGGATTGGCAGGCAGAGAGAAAAGGGTGGTCAGCCAGTCGGTGGCCAGACAGATAGATACGGATGGAGGAAGCAGAAAAGCAGGATGGACAGTATGTAGGCGAGGTAAATGAGCCTTGTGGCAGCACATAGATGAATAGAAATGGGTTATTTTAAGTTAAAAAAAAAAAAGCTAGCTGGAAACAAGCCTAAGCAAAGGCCAAGCATTCATAATTAATAATAAGTCTCCATGTCATGATTTTGGGGCTGGCAGTCCAAGAAAGCCAGCTACATCCCCCTGTCTCAGTCTCCCAAGTACCTGGGATTGCAGGCATGCACCAAAATGTCTGAACAGCCTTCAGTTTCTTGGAGGGACAAGCAGAGTTCAGTCACCAGAGATAAAGCACTTACAATGCTTTTAGGCACACCTTGGATGCCTTACATGTGAACAGCAAGAAGACAGCCATTAGGAACTGGCATAGAAGCCCAGAAGATAGTCTCATCAAGGAAAGATGAAAGTCTGATATAAAAACCAAAAGGCTCAGGGAGACCTTATTCCAAGAGACAAAAGTAAAAATAAAATAGACATTTTGTTTTTGGATCCTGACAAAATATCAAAATCCAATTCAGCAAGGACTTACCTCCTAGTCATGAGAAGAATGGTGCCCCCAAAGAGAAACACAAAAGGTTTCAGCTGTATCCACTATGACTAAAACTGAGGGTCCCCGTCCCAGGGAGGGCTTCAGGTGAACCTCTGTGGACCTCTGTTTCTGGCAATGCTCTGTAAACAAAGGCCATTAAGATCAAACCACAGTGCTTAGGAATAAGTAGCAAGAGGTTTCAAAAAGAAAAAGAAAAAGAAAGAGAACACCATGGGGAGTCCTATCTTGGCCAAGCACATGTTCAGAACTTATTACAGGATTTGGGGCTTGTTATTTGACCTCATAGTAGGTTTCCAGAAAGGAAGGACTTATGATAGATTGTATACTGGCAGGAAGTAGGGTTTTTTTTTGTTTTGTTTTGTGAAGCAGGGTTTCTCTGTGTAGCCCTGGCTGTCCTGGAACTCACTCTGTAGACCAGGCTGGCCTCGAACTCAAAGATCTGCCTGCCTCTTCCTCCTGAGTGCTGGGATCAAAGGTGTGTGCCACCACTGCCCAGCAAGGGAATACTTTTTTAACTAACTAATCTTTATGTGAATGGAGTTTTGCCTCCATATATGTCTGTGTACCACAGTGGGAAGCAGAAGAGTGTGAGGGATCCCCTGGAACTGGAGTTACAAACATAAAATTAAATAGTTGCTACTTCATAACTGTAATTTTGCTGTTATGAATCATAATGTAAACATCTATGTTTTCTAATGGTCTTAGGTGACTCCTGCGAAATGGTCATTTGACCCCAAAGGGGTCAAGACCCACAGGTTGAGAACTGCTGCCCTAATGCTTCTCTGTGAGTAAAAAGACCCCCACATACTTCCTACAGTAGTCAGCAGAAACACTGTAGGAGATGGCTGTGTTTGGTCACTTAGGTGTCTTGTGTTCAGATGTGATTATGGAAAAGTCTTTTTATCCATCGGAGTGTGACTTTGTCTGAAATTGGTGTTTTGTGAAATTGTGCTCCGAACAGGACAAGACCACAGGCTCCCTCTTGGTGCCAGGCTGGTTCCCGGCAACACCAAGGCTTCAGGAAGGAGAGTGCAAGCCAGCTGCCGGCTGTCAGGAACTGCTTTTTCTTTTTCACTGCCACACTTGAGGGGGAAAATAGAGTTGGCAACCCCCTTTGGTCAGAACACGAAGCCCCTTCATTACCTTCTCTCTAAGACCTTCTAACAGGTCCGCTTTGCTTCTCCACACTTCTCTGTGTCCACGGCAAACCCTCAGGTGTGCACCCGCGCTGAGCAATAGAAGAGACAACTAGACCCAGAGGGAGGAGCTTTGCGCAGGTCTTCCAGTTAGTGACAGGGTAGAAACTAGAATGCTGGCTTTGGCTTTCCATCCAGCAAATCCGCTTCCAGACATGAGGGCAGGCTGTCAGACCGCTGAGGTGTCACCTTAAACAAAAAACCTTCTCTTGTCCACAGTGCGCGCCACTTCCTTCTCTGGGGATTCAACGGTAGGTCTCAAGACAGCTAGGATTGTAAGATCTTCACTAGCCTGTCCAGCCCTATGTTTCCAATCTCCATGTTCCTGCCTAATGGCTCTCCTTGTGTTTTGAGACAGGTATGGCTAGGCTATGTAGCCCAGGCTGGCCCGGAACTCACCATCTTCCTGCCTCAGCCTCCAGGTCTGAAATGACAGTTACACAAGGCTCAGGTTTCTATCTACCCTTCTCCCCGCCTGCAACTGTCTTCATCAGACACTTCACCGACACCTCCTCCGTTAGGCCTTCCAACCTGGGCGTCCCAGTTCCACTTCCCCTGGGAACTTTCTCTGGTTTCTGTGGACGGTTCTTCATCCAAGTGCACTGCGCCGGGGTAGGGAAAACCATGTCCAACGCCCGGTCCTCTGAGCTTGTTTCCTTCCACGCGAATGAAGCGCTGCGCGAGCTGAGACCGTCACGGGCTGCGGTCTTCTCTGCCCGCACGCACAAGGAGCAAAGCGACGGGGTGCTTTGCCAGCCAGGCTCCCCTAGAACCACGCTCCCCACGCCCGCACTCCGGACCGCAACGGCACCCGCGGACTGCGCTTGCTCCAGCCCTTGGCCCCGCCCCCGGGACCCGGCCCCCGGCCCCCGGCCTGGCCGCGCCTGCGCAGCTGCCCGCGCCGGCTTCCGGGTGGAGAGAGCGCGATGGGGCGGAGGGTGGACGGCGAGGAGGAGTAGCGGCGGCGAGTGGGCGTGTGCTCCGAGCCGTCCGGCGCCGGCGCTGGAGTCGCGGGGTCTCTGAGAGCCGCTGCGGGACGCGGAGAGCGCCTGCGACGGCCACCTGCGCCCGCTCCCTGGCATGTCGGCCGAGGCCTCTGGCCCGGCGCCGGCTGCGGCCGGATGCCTGGAGTCCCCTAAGCCCTCGGGTGTGGAGCCTGGCTCCCCCTCGTACAGTCTGAAGCCCCTGACCCCGAACAGCAAGTATGTGAAGCTGAACGTGGGCGGCTCGCTGCACTACACCACGCTGCGCACCCTCACTGGGCAGGACACCATGCTCAAGGCCATGTTCAGCGGCCGCGTGGAGGTGCTCACAGACGCCGGAGGTATGCGTGTCGCTGGTACACGTGCTGCCCTCCAGCCCCCGGTTCGTTCCCGGCTCCCCACGTCCCGTTTTATCTTTTCCTTATTCAAAGTCTCCCTCCTTCCCCAGTCCTTTACTTCCAGCAGTAATCTCTGCCAGACACCCCGTTGCGAGTCTCTTCTCCCCTTAGTTGAGAAAGCCTAGGAAGCAGCCCTGCTGCCAGCAGCACCCCCAGACAACCTTTACCACCCCTTCTCACTGCCCAGCCTTTTGTTTGCCTCTCTGCGGTAGAACCGCCAACAGGCAGCCTGGAGAACGGAAAGATCTTGTGTGTCTGTCAATAACACATGTCCCTGCACTCTCTAGGAATCATCTACAAATGCAGATTGTAGAAAGAGAAGGCTGCTTTGGGTTTGCCAGGGACCTGAGTGAAGGGTGCAGCTTTCCTTGGCAGGTGAACCTTAACCTCCTCGGAGTATTGCCTTTAAATTTGGGACCCACATGCTGTATAGTACAGCCTTAAAGAGAAGGGGTTAACAAAGAGTATGAAAACAAATGCTTAGGAGGTGAAGTTCAGCCTTCAAATACTGAAGATGCAGAAATCAGTTCTTTGATAAGTTTTGTGAAGCGCCAATTAGTGCTAGAGAAGGTTTGGTAAAGGAATCTGATGAGTCTTACAGAGTTAAACACCCTCACCCCACCCTCACCCCAGTGGTGGGCAATCGGGTAGGGCATTGAGTGGGAATGACCAGTACGCAAGAAAATCACAGAGTAAGTTCTTTGAATAATGTTGTCATTATTTTATTATTGTGGTGAACTGGAGGGTTGAGGTGGACATTTTCATTTAAATGAATTAGTTAAAATTAATAGAAGCGGTTAAGTTTATTGGTATAGTAATTGGGTGAGAATTTTCCCGTGGTAAGCTGGGCTTGGTGGCACGTGCCTATAATGCTCCCACGCAGTCTGGGCTGCGTAGTGAGATCCTGCCTTAAATACAACTTTCTCAACGGGCACTGGTCTGTGGTGGCACAAGCCTTTAATCCCAGCACTGGAGACGCAGAGGCAGGCGGATCTCTGTGAGTTCGAGAACAGCCTGGTCTACAGAGTGAGTCCAGGACAACCAAGACATCACAGGAAAAACCTGTCTCAAAAAACAAAACAACAACAAAAGATTTGCCCATGGTGAGAGCCTTCTGACTGCCCAGCAGACTTGGGAGGGAGTTATTCTGTGGCAGGTGTGTGTATGACTCACTGGAGATGTTTGAAAGAGTTCTTGGATGTGGCAGAGGTTTGAAACAGATAAGTGTTTAGGTTTTCTTTTGGCTTTGGAATTCGTTTTCTAAAAACGTGTTAGCGTCAGTCCCCCACCAAGTTATCCTTCCTTTTGCCTTTTCCCACCCCACCAGGTTGGGTGCTGATTGACCGGAGTGGCCGCCACTTTGGTACAATCCTCAACTACCTACGAGATGGGTCGGTCCCACTACCTGAGAGTACCAGAGAACTCGGGGAGCTGCTGGGTGAAGCCCGGTACTACCTGGTCCAGGGCCTGGTTGAAGACTGTCAGCTGGCTCTGCAGGTGAGAACCCCTCCCCAACCCCGTCTGGAGAGAGCCGTCCAGTAGTTAGCTGTCCAACAGAAGACAGAGAGAGATGGCCTAGAGAGCCTGGCTCAGCCTGGTCATAACCCCCAGGCTCTTAGGATTTGGGGGTGCAGTCCTCCGAAGCCTCCCGGCTGCAGTTCACCTGGTGTCAGGACGGTCGTCATTAGCAATACCTGCTCTGTGCCTGCAGCTCTTCCTAGCGTGGCCAACCAACTGAGTGACGTCATTAAACGCAACCCCAGTTCCAGCCTTTCCTGCTCTGAGGTCTTAAGTAGCTCTCTAGGCTAGTGGGGGAGAGGGATACCAATTTATATAATTTAAAATTTTGATTTTTTGTTTTGTTTTATCGAGACAGGGTTTCTCGGTGTAGCTTTGCGCCTTTCCTGGAGCTCACTTGGTAGCCCAGGCTGGCCTCGAACTCACAGAGATCCACCTGCCTCTGCCTCCTGAGTACTGGGATTAAAGGCGTGCGCCGCCACCACCTGGCTAAAAATTTGATTTCTTTGTGTGTGTGTGTGTGTGTGTGTGTGCGCGCGCGTGCCACAGTTGGAGTGCTTGTGGAGGTCAGTCACCGGACAGCTTTCTGCCAGTTTTCTCCTTTTTCACCATGTGCATTCTGGGGATGGAGCACTGGTCATCAGGGTTGGCCACTGAACCGTTTCACCAGCCCGCTCCCACCACGTCTCAGTTTAAGTTGGAATGTAATAACCTCCATGATCTGGTCCTGCCCTGGGAGGCAGTACATCCCCCTACCCCACCCTGTGACTTCCAACCCTTCAGGGCTTTTTTATTTTTAATTTTTTTCAATGCTGAAATTCTTTCCTCAAATGAAGTATCATAGAAGTGGAGCCGTACTCCATAAACAGGGCTGGGGGTTCCAGGCCCTCCCCACCTGCTCTGTTTCTAGGGTCCCCTCTGCCGTGCCTGGGAACCTTGAGCCTGTCAGTTCCTGCCTCTAGCATTCTGTTCTCATGTTCCAAAAGATAAGAAAAATAAATACAATGTAGTAAGTTTCAACCAACTTTTTGTATTGCTCAGGGTTTTTGTAATAATACAGTCGTAGATTGTAAGTTGTGTGTCTTGAATGCCTGTTGTAAATTAAAAAGTGGAGACTGAACTACTGTTCTTTCAGGAATGCTTATTGCTTTTAACTTTTTGTTTATTTATTTATTGTGGGTGTGGGTACACCATAGCATGTCTGTGAAGGTCTCCCTTCTTCCTCCTTCACCTCCAGCAATAACAATCAATGGTATATGCCAGATGCTTTCTTCCTGCCATGTAGGTCCCGGGGATTGAACGCAGGCCTTCAGGCTGGGTGGCAAGCGGCTTTACCCACCGAGCCACCGAGCTGGCCTGCTTTTTAATTCCTGAAGTCCAAAAGTACAGATTTCTTTTGGACAGTATACATATTTTCCAACCTTTTTATCCTGTAGCCCATAGGAAAAAAACTTGATTTTGTGCTTGTATATTTCAAAGCATTTTGTGAAGGGGTGCTGTTAATAAAATGCCCCTTAATATATCACTTCCTTCACTCACCCCCTTCCCTGTCTTTAAAGTTTGAGACCTGTTATACTTATTTTATGACCCATTAAAGAGTTACCATGTAGCAGCTTGAAAATACTGAATTTTGATCTTTTTAAAAAATATTCTTTGGGGAGTTGCATATGCCACATCTAATGTGTGGAGACCAGAGGGCAGCTTTGGAGACCAGATCCTCTTCTACCTTGTGGGACCTGGGGAGGGGGAGAGCAAATTCAGGTTGTCAGGTTCTGCCTCCTTTCCCCTCTGAGCCACCTGACTGGCCCTGACCTAGATCTTGGAAGTACAGTCCTGCTCAGTTACTTTATCTTTTAAAAAAAATTTACTTATTTTTATTTTATGTGCATTGGTGTTCTGCCTGTATGCATGTCTGTGTGAGGATGCCAGATTTTGTAGTTACAGACAGTTGTTAACTGCCATGTGGATTGAATTGAACTTATGACCTCTGGAAGAGCAGTCAGTGTTCTTAACCGCTGAGCCATCTCTCTGGCCCCTTATCTTGCATTCTTAAGACAGGGTCTAGCTGTACTGTAGCCCAGGTTGGCCTTGATCTCAGGATCCTCCTGCTTCAGCCTCTTGAGTGCTGGGATCACAGATGTACGTGCCTAGCTCTGCTCTGTAACTGAAATAGAGCTAATGTCATTGCACACCCACTGTGTCAGGAGGGATTTTGCTGTCTGCGGGTCGGTACATCTTGTACCCTTGGTTAACCTACATGGGTACAAAGAAACATTAGGGATGCATTCAAAGCCAGTGTATTCAGTTGAGTGTGGCACTTCCTTTCCATGCTCCAGCAGCTTCTTCCCATGTGGTCCTCAGGGCATGCCAGAGCATCACTGGTCTAGGCAAATCTTGGCTCTTTCATTCCCAATCCCTTGTCCATTTTCCCTCACTCCTATCCCTGTCCCTTACTAATGTATTCATACATATGCTTGGATTATACATCTTCCCTCGAAAAACTAAAGCGTTTCTGTATACGTGCTTTTGGTGTATGTATGTTTACATAAATGTCACTTAGCTGAGGATCTTGCCATTTTTCACTCACCACTTCTTGCAGGATCTAGTCACACTGTGTGGACTGCTGTGCAGGAATCCATACTGTTGGCTCACCGTATTCATACATTCTGGAGTTTGGTGCTTGCTTTCTCCTTCCTGCCTCCACAAACAGTGCCACCTTGGGCATCCTGAATGTGTCCCCTTCTGGTCCTGTTCAATTCTATAGCTAGAGAATTACTAGGCCATTGGACACATGCATGCAAGCCAGATTTCATTTTCTCAGATGTTTACATTGCTTTATCCTCCTGATAGGCAGTGTATAAGAAACCTCATTCCAGCAACTCTCAGTAATCCTCGCCATCTTCCATCTTTCTAATTTTACCATGCTGATAGGTGTGGAGTGATCTCATTGAACTCCGCAAGCTTCTCATTACTAATGAGGTTGAGTATCTTTCTCATACATACTCACTCGCCTTTTTAGAGTCTCCTTCTGCGATTGCTTTATATATTTACCCAATTAACTCCCCGGTTTCTTGTCTTCTTGTTCCTTAACGGGAGATCCTTGACTATTTTAGTTTAGTTCCTAGGAGAATTAAGTCATATTACATAAGAGCATTATTACATATCCTCTAAAGCATGTATTAATATGAAAAAATTGGCTTTTCTCTTAAGCATCAATGATGCTGTATACCTGCTATGCTTGGGACCATGGTGGCACATGCCTGTAATCCCAGTAGTCAAGAGGAAAAGGCAGAATTGTAAACTCAAGTCCCATAACAGTTACATAGGAGCTGGGCATAGTGGATCTCTGCATTTCAGGACAGGATAGCCAGAGCTACGCAAAGATACACTGTCTTTTTTTTTTAAGAGTTACATAGGGAAGCTGGGTGGTGGTAGTGCGTACCTTTAATCCTAGCACTTGGGAGGCAGAGGCAGGAGGATCTCTGTGAGTTAGAGGCCAGCGTGGTCTACAGAGTGAGTTCCAGGACAGCCAGGACTACACAAAGAAAGAAACAAACAAACAAAAAAACCTTCAAATTTTTTTTGGCTTTCAAGGGTCAGGTTTAAATATTGCCAGTATTTTCTCTTAGAATGTCACTTGCCTGTGGAATAGAGTTGTGTGTGTGTGTTTTATTAAATTGTATTCAGTCTTGTATGTGGGTATGTGTGTGCCACACTGCATGTAGGATTCAGTTCTCTCCTGTCCACATGTGTGCCCTCAGGACCAGACTCAGGTTGTCAGGCTTGATGACATTCATATTTATGTGCTGAGCCATTTTGCTGGCCCGAGATCCTTAAATTTTTAAATTACAAAAGCCATCTATTTATGTATGTAAATGTGTTATATGTGTATGGGGGTGTGCGAGTTTGTGTGGATATGTACACATGTGCGTAAGTGTGGTGCCAGAGCTTAGCATCAGTGTCTTCCTCAGTCACTTTCCACATTATTTCTTGTTTTATAGTTTTTAAATTGGTGACAGGGTCTTACTTTGTTGCTCTGCTTGGCCTGGCCTTGCTCTGTAGGCCAGACTGGCCTCACCCCACAGAGACCTGCGTCCGGCTTACTCTGAGACAGGCTCTCGCTGGAACTGGAACTCACGGACTTGGCTGGCCTTCGGGCAGTGAGCCCCAGGGACTTGTCTGTCCCTACCTCCTGAGCTGTGGAGTCAGATGTCTGTCCTGGGATTTTTAGGTGGATGCTAGGACTCTGAACTCGGTGCTCATGGTTGTATGACAAGTAATTTATTGACTGAACCATCTCTCCAGCCCCAACACCTGTTATTTTTAAAGCAGTCTTATCAACTATAGAAGTTTAGGAAATGGATCACCAAAAAGATTAAGCTCCAGATTTTTTCTACTTTTTTTGTGTGTGTGCATGTGTATATGTCTGTTCACTAAAATATGGCCATGTTGTATGTACTGTTTTGTATACTGCTTTTATTTTTTGACATTGTTAATAATTGATAACTTTCTATATCAATAAAGTTAATCTAACATCCAGGGCAAATGCTCCAGCTTCTCCAGTTCTGCCTGAAATGTGTTAAGCCGTTCATTTAAACCAAGAACTGTAGTCGAGAGTATCACATTGTGTCTGGCGATGTTCTGTAAGTCTCTTCCAATCTGGAACAGATTGTTCGGCTTTTTGGTTTTTTCTTGTTTTCCTTATGAAGCTGAGTTGTTAAAGATACTGCCTATACAGTGGTCTGCTCACCAGATTTGCCTGATTGTTCAGTCCTGGTGTCATTTGGTGCAAACCCTGATGTGTCCTGAATTTCCTATAAATTAGACATAAATGTAAAGGTTTGATGTTAAGCATTTTGGTTAGAGTACATTCTAGGAGGAATAATGTTTTCATACTGTATTACATCAAGATACCCATGATGTGGCTGATATGACTAATATGCTCAGAACTGGTCCCTGAATTCAGATGATAAGTTGAGTCCTCCACTGCAGTTATATTTCCTAGGTGCCAACTATAAATTCATCTGTGTGGTATTAATTTGGGCGTTGTGCAAGTGGCAGTTGCCTGTCAGCAACATACCAACTGATATTCCTTGCCTAAGTCAGTAATTTCATTAGGGTTATTCATTAGGGATAATTATAGGTTTAGCATTTCTTTAGTGTTGTTCCATGGGGTCACTTATAAAGTTGTGCTTTATACTATCAACCGAGCAGTTTTGACATTAATATAGTCAAAATGGCGTTTTCCCCAGTGGTGTTTGTATGTATCCCTTGGTGTGGGAGGAGGGTTACTGAGGTTTTTTTCCTATTCTACTTTTTTTTTTTTTATTAGCTTTATAGTTTTATATACAGATCTTTTTATATATGGACTTTAAAAAGGATTTTGTGTGCGTGCGTGCGTGTGTGTGTGTGTGTGTGTGTGTGTGTGTGTGTGTATTTTGCCTGCAGTGTGTGTATGTGGGCCACATGCATGCCTTATGTATTGGATCCCCTGGAACTGGAGTTAAGGATGGTTGTGAGCCACCATATGGGTGCTGGAAACTCAACCTGAATCCTCTGCAAGAACAGAAAGTGCTCTTAGCCCTTGAGCTATCTCTCCAGCCCCTCATGTGTGGACATTTTAATCTCAATGACACTCATTTTTGTAAATGTAAATTATGAAGGGACTTAACGTGTGTGTGTGTGTGTGTGTGTGTGTGTGTGTGTGTGTGTGTGTGTGTGGTTTTTCAAGACAAGATTTCTCTGTAGCCCTGGCTGTCCTGGAACTCACTTTGTAGACCAGGCTGTCCTCGAACTCACTGATATCCACCTGCCTCTGCCTCCCTGGTGCTCGAATTTAAGGAGGGCACCAAGCCTTTAATCCCAGCACTTGAGAGGTAGTGGCAAGTGGAACTTTGTGAGTTTGAGGCCAGCCTGGTCTACAAAAGTGAGTTCGGGGCTGAGGCAGATGGCTCAGAGGTTAAGAGCACTGACTGCTCTTCCAGAGGTCCCGAGTTCAATTCCCAGCAACCATAATGGTGCCTCACAACCATCTATAATGAGATCTGGTGCCCTCTTCTGGTATGCAGACATATATACAAACAGAACACTGTCTACTTAATAAATAAATAAATCTGAGAGAAAAAAAAAAGACACATTAAAAAAAAAGTGAGTTTGAAGACAGCCAGGACTGTTACAGAGAAACCTAGTTTTGAAAAAGCATAAGTAAGTGAATAAATAATGAATAAAGGTGTTTGCCACCACTGCCCTGCTTTTTAACTTTTTTCCTTCTACAGAATAAGTTAGTTTTCCAGGTACCATCTATTAAACAGTTTTTGATAGCTAGTATCCAAAATGGCCACAAGTGATTTTTGCCTCCCTGGGATTCAGGGTCTTATGTAGTCCTCTCCCACACTGAATAGGACTGACATGCAACCATGTTGTAGAGGTCCATAGTGTAACTGGAAAGACAGGGTCTCAGGTAGTTGCCAGGTGACTTTGAACTCTGATCTTTCTGCCTCTACCTCCTAAATGCCAAGCTTTCAGGTATGTAGCCCCACACAGCTCTAATGTGTGACTTTTGGAGCCAGCTCAGAAAAGGCATAGCGTCTGCCTCTTGGACAGTTCACTCTGGTAAGCAAGTCATTGTGTGTGAACCCAAACAGCCCTTGGGAAGTCTCGCCGGTGAGAAACTAGAACCTGCTGTCAGCAGACTCCAGCTGTGTGGGTCAACTTTATCGGAAGTACATCCTCTAGGTCTGATCCAGTATTGAGATGATGCACTCTTGGCCAGCATCTTGTTTTGTATTGTTTTTAGTTTTGAGACAAGGTCCCCTTATTATCCCAGGCTAGCCTTGAACTCAAGATGTTCTTCTTCCCACCTCTCAAAGACTGGAACTACAGCATATGCGACTATGGCCAGCTGTGGCCATCATCTAGACCCGAGTTCGTGGGAGACCATGGGCCAGCCTGAAGTTCCGGCCCTCGGAAATGAAAGGAGGCGATGCTGAGTGATTGTTGTGTGGGCCGCTGTGTTTGTCATTGTTGTCGTCATCAAGAGGTAACAGATGATGGGGTTACTCCCGGACGCGGCAGGATTGGCACATAGGAACTCAGAGACCATGATAACAAGTACAGGTCCAAACCAGACAACATCTGGGCACTGAGAAGGGGAGTGGACACAAACCCACCCCAACCAGGAATCTGTTTGCAATGGATACCTTCTGGGAAAGGGAAAATCCGTGGTCTCCAGTGGCGCGTCACTGGGCATATCTATCAACCACACTCCGCGGCAGTGTCCAGGAGTAGATGGCCAACAAAACAGACTCCATGTTTTTGTTTTGTTTCCTGTCTTACTGGCTTTCTTTTTCTTTACTTTTCTTTTCTTTTTTTTTTTTTTTTTCTTTTTTGAGAGAAAACATGATGTTGGGTGGGTGGGGAAGGGAGGTGGAGAGAATCTGAGAGGAGTTAGGAGAAAGAATATAATCAAAAAAATGTAATAAATTGGAAAAAGGAGGTGACAAATTGTGCATTCTGGTGTGTGGGGTGTTCTATGCAAAACCATCAAATGGCAAGCCTTTAATCCCAGCACTCAGGAGGTAGAGGCATATGGACTGCTTCATGAGCTCCAGGCCAGCCTGGTCTGCAGAGGGAGTTCCAGGCCAGCCTGGTCTGCAGAGGGAGCTCCAGGCCAGCCTGAGCTAGTTTCTTATTGCTGATGGCTGCAGAGGAGAGGGTAGGCTAAAGAAGTGAACAGTGGACAACAAGGCCGGGGACTGTTATCTGTACATCCCCAGCTTTCCAGCTGACACACACGATTAACAAATGGCTGCCAGGCAAAGATTAAATGCAGGCCATTCCCAGGAAAATGTAATCTAGAGATAAATTCAAGGGTGTGATTTTGAAGTTCTTTGTTCAGACTCCAGAAGTCCCCAAAGAGATGCCCAGAGACTCATTCAGTCACATTATTAGCACTTTGTTTTTTAGGCAGGACTTTCCTTTGTTTTGTTGGTTTTCAAGACAGACTTTCTCTGTGTAACACTCCTGACTCTCTTGGAGCTTGATTTGTAGACCAGGCTGGCCTTAAACTCACAGAGATCCACCTGCCTCTGCCTCCTGAGTGCTGGAATTAATGGCATGAGCCACCACTGCCTAGCCAGGATCTTTCTTTGTAGCACAAGCTGATCTCATGATCCTCCTGCCTCAGCCTTCTAAGAACTTCATTACAGGAATGTGCTTCCACATTCATCCAAATGACAGCTCTTCTAAGGACCTTAAGATTTTGATGTCCTGGTGGGCACACCTTGAATCCCAGCACTCAGAGGCAGGGGCCTTACAATGAGATGAGTCTAAGAAAAAGTAAAAATTTTAAAAAGGCAGCTTAAGATGTGGTGCCTCTCGGCAGCCTGTTTACAAGCCCAAAGTAGTCAAAAGCTCTTTTGTAGAGGTTATAGGTGTGGTTTTTCTCTTACGATATGAGCCCCAAGACTTAGAAGACAATAAGTATCTAAGACATTGGCAGGGACATCACCCGGACTTAAAAGGGCAGGCACAGCTGAAGAGAAAGAGGGGTTTGGACAGTGAAACTTAGCATTTGAGAAGCAGGCTGAGGAAACCGGGCCTATGAACATCTTTTGGGAAAAGAATGATAGCTCTGGGCATCTGAACCATGTGAACCATAACTGGTCAGATGTGGGCGTCAAAGGGTCCCCAATGTTTGTCCCAGTGACTTGCAAACTCTAGGACCAGTCACTTCTGTGTGCCTCCTGTTGTCTTGAACAAGGACATTCCTAGTGGGCCACTGGAGGAGACGACATGCCTGTAGTTCACAGCTCTTCAAGTAGAAAGAAAATGCCCTTCATGAGCTGAAATTGGTGACCTGTACCCAGATGGCCCCATCCCAACCTGAACCTGGTGTAGATTTTCTGTGCTTTGAGCTGCCAATGTAATGGGTGAGACTTGGAGACTCTTAGGAGTGTGTTTGGTTTTTGTTTTGTTTGCGTGTGAATCCATGCAGGCGACAATGGAGCCAGCCTTGAGTCAGCCCCAGTGAGGTAAGGCAGGTGAAGCTGGTCATAAAGACAATGAGGCCTTCATCTTCTTTTGCATTGTTTTCTCTGGAGAAACCAACTGTTGTAAAGATACTCAAGCAGACCTAGGGAGGTCCTGGTGGCAAAGGTTAGATCCTTGGTGCTGTGCGTGCCTTCCTGGGAGAACCTGTACCAGAGGGCCTAAGCCGCCCGAATGAATTCCTGACCCACAGGAAAAGAAAATCAGATTCCTTTTGTTAACTTGGGCTATTTGTTACACAGTGTTCCCTGCTCCCTACACTTACCCTCCTCAGTTCTCAGATGTGCACATTCATCTCTTTCCAGGTTCTGTGTGCTTTGGTGTGAGTTTTGTCTCTGCACCAAAACTGGTTCCGTTATTTTGCCTTCATAGTGTGTGTTTATGTCTTATAGAGTTGGTGCTTCAAAACTGACTTAGTAATGGCAGACTTTTATGCTTCTATTGTTTGTTTTTGTGTTTTGAGATAGTCTTATGAAGTAGGCCAAGCTGCTTTCAAACTTGATAACCTCTGCCTTCCAAGTGCTTTGATTACAGCTGTACACATTCCTGGCTCTTCATTGTTTTTTGTTTTGAGACAATATTGATGCAAAGTCCTCGATAGCCTCAAACTCTCTGTGTAGACCAAGCTAGCCTTGCACTTGTGGCTATGCTCACCATCTGCCTCCTGGGATTACGGTGTACTGTTTTCCATTTGTGATCTATCTGAGAGCGGGGTCTGCTGTGCTGTCTAGGCTGCTCTCACATCCCAAGTTCACGAGGCCCTCCCACCTCAGCCTCTTTCTAGCTGGGCCTTAAGGCACCTGCTGCCATGCCTGTCTTTCCACGTTAATTTTACACACACACACACACACACACACACACACACACACACACACACCAAACAAACAAACAAACAAACAAACAAACAAAGTAACTAACAAAAAACCCTCTTAGCTGGGCATGGCGGCACACACCTTTAATCCCAGCACTCAGAGGTAGGTGGATCTCTAAGTTCGAGGCCAACCTGGGCTACAGAGTGAATTTGAGGCCATGCCAGAACTATAGAGAAACCCTGTCTCAAAACAAACAAACGAGCAAACAGAACTCTTAAGGTGATGGCATATTCCTTTAATCCCAGCACTCAGGAAGCAGAGGCAGGCAGATCTTTGAGTTCAAGGCCAGCTGGGTCTACATGGTGAGTTCCAGGACAGCAAGGGTACATGGAGAAACCCTGTCTCAAAAAACTAAAAAACAAAACAAAACAAAAATCTCTCAAAAAATAATTTCTGTAATTTGTCTCAAAATTGTACCTTTAGAGACAGACATGATCTGGCATATTCCAACATTTGGGAAGCTGAGGCAGGAGGATTGTTTAGGGTTTTTTTTTTTGTTTTGTTTTGTTTTGTTTTGTTTTGTTTTGTTTTGTTTTTGAGACAGGCTGTTACTATATAGATTAGGCTCGTCTTATTTGCAGAGATCCATCTGCATCTGCCTCCCAAGTGCTGGGATTGAAGGTGTGCTCCATTATTGGCAGGCTAATACAAGAGATTGTAAATTCAAGGTCAGCCTGAGCAATTTAGCAATGCTGTCTCAATATTTTAAAAATTAAATATTAATTTTTAAGAAGGGTGAAGGGTATAGGTCAGTGAGGATAGACTACTTGATTGGTATTCCCTCATGGTCCTGTGTTCAACACCCAGCCCTGCAGAGATCAACAGCCCCCTTGTACTCAGCCAGGCCTCTTCACTCAGCAGATGTGTACTGATCATCACCGGTACAGTCCTCAGGAAGACCATAAATATAAAAACAGAGGCGGGCCGGGCGGTGGTGGCGGCGCACGCCTTTAATCCCAGCACTCGGGAGGCAGAGGCAGGCGGATCTCTGTGAGTTCGAGGCCAGCCTGGGCTACCAAGTGAGTTCCAGGAAAGGCACAAAGCTATATAGAGAAACCCTGTCTCGAAAAACAACAAAAAAAAAAAAAAAAAAAAAAAACAAAGGCGGACCTAAGTGCTGTGAAGAAAAGGAACCAATAATCTGAGCCCGGGGAAGCCATGGTAGCGAGGCCCTGGAGCGGGGCTGGCGCTGTGGGGGTCAGCATGCTGAGTTGAGAACTGAAGAGTCAGCTTTGCACACGGCTCAGTGAACCCCAGGCAGGCTGACCAGTGCGGGGTCCAGGAGGGCACAGCTGGGTGTCTAAGGAACAGCAGGTTGGCAGGGTAAGGGGAGAGCTGCAGGGAGGGCACCAAAGCCCAGCCAGTGCGGCGATTTCCAAAGCTAAATCTGGAGTGGTCACATCGCTGTGAGCCTTAGAGACTCTAAAGTGTGTTTTCAACCCCACGCAGCTCCAGAAGCCGTTATTTAAGTGGTGAGTGAACACTGGTTGTCCTGCTAATCACCTTCCACTTCCTCCGCAGCAAAAAAGGGAGAACCTGTCCCCGCTGTGCCTCATCCCCACAGTGACGTCACCCCGGGAAGAGCAGCAGCTCCTGGCCAGCACCTCCAAGGTGAGGAGGCCCTGGAGCCCTGTGGGTTGGAGGGTAGTTGATGGCTGCTGTCCTCTCCCGGTTGGTCGGGTCTCTTGACTCCACCCTCCTTCGGCTTTCCCCTGCAGCCTGTGGTGAAACTTCTGCACAACCGCAGTAACAACAAGTACTCCTATACCAGGTGAGCGCGAGGGGACGTGGGTGTGACCGTGTGTTCACGTACTGGGGGCGTGGGTGGGACTGTGGGTGTTCACGTACTGGGGGCGTGGGGTCTGGCATGTTGATGTGCGGGGCAGAATCCTAGGGTTGAGTAGGGCTCTGTTCCTGTCCCTCGGAGGATTATGGTTACATAAAGAGACTCCAGAATGCCTGCCTTTTGAATGCCCCATTCCAGCTGTGCCACCTGCCCTCAGTAAATGAGGTGTAGGCCAAGACTATGATAATGGTTGGCATAGGCTAGCTCCTTATTTCCTATACAATTGGTCTCAATGTGTCTGTTGACTTATCCACTCTCCCAATGGTCTGAGGAAGTGTTGATCTCCATCTAGAGATGATATTGTGGCACCAAGGGATAAAATAACCTCCTTAATATTGCTCAGTTAAAATGTAGCAGAACTGGAGTGCCTGGTGATGGCCTGGCTGAAAGCCTGCACCAGGAACCTCTGTGCCATGCGGTCAGTGGGTCAGTGATTTGCTCAGCAAATGCCTCCCTTCTGAGAGGCCTACACAGTTGGAAGTCCCCTGCTGGGCAGGACTGGAGTGCTGGGAATCTGGGCCCCTCTGGGGGGAGGTGAGGGAGAGAAGACAGTCCCCTAAGGCCTGCTGGACCCTGGTCCTCAGCACTTCAGATGACAACTTACTGAAGAACATCGAGCTGTTTGACAAACTGGCCCTACGCTTCCATGGGCGGCTGCTCTTCCTCAAGGATGTCCTGGGGGACGAGATTTGCTGCTGGTCTTTCTACGGGCAGGGCCGAAAAATCGCCGAAGTGTGCTGCACCTCCATAGTCTATGCTACAGAGAAGAAGCAGACCAAGGTCAGAGGGGATCAAGGAGGGGTGGGAGGTAGGACTGGGACCCTGGACAGAGGCAGATCAGGAGTCAGGCAAGGGCAAGATCTTTGGGCATCAAGGGCCAGAGTTCTAAGGCCGTGGTTGAATAGCTTGGGTAGGTCTCACTTCAGTGATCTCTGTTTCTCTACCTTTGAAATGAGGCTGTAAAATTAGAGCCAGGTTCCATTTTTTTGTTTTTTTGTTGTATTTTTTTTTTTTTTTTTTTGGTTTTGATTTGGTGCTGGGGATTGAGCCCCAGGCCTTGTTGTTTAGAGCATGGTTGGTTTTTGCTGTTGTTGATTTCACTAGTTTGTTTTTGTTTTTTTTTTTTTTTTTTGAGACAGGGTTTCTCTGTGTAACCCTGGCTGTCCTGAAACTCACTTTGTAGACCAGGCTGGTCTGGAATTTACAGAGATCCTCCTGCCTCTGTCTCCCGAGTGCTGGGATTAAAGTCATGTGCCACCACTGACCAGTCAGTACCCAATCTGTGTTAGGCACCACCCTAGACTCCAAACCACAGGTATAACATGTTGAGCAGAGTACAAGTCCCTCCTCTGTGGTGTGTGTTGAGGAATCTTTCCCTTTTCCCTGTCTGCCAATGAACTTATGCGTTCAGACCCAAGCCAAGCATCCTTTCTCTTTGGACACCTTTGCTCGTGAGATTTCAATACTATTGCCCCAAAGTTGGTCAAACTCCCTTTTTAGCTGGACAAAGCGCTGTGGTATAGGGTAGAACAGTGTCTGCAGAGCAGTACTGTGCCTCTTCCTTTCCGATGTCCCCTCGCTAATATTAGCCTGGTACTTGTCACTTGGTGGAAGTACTGAGAAACATTGATCAAAGGCATGGAATAGATACCTCAACTTCCAGAAGGTTTTTCTGCGATTAGGAAGCTAGGAAGGTACAAACTGTTAGGAGGTAGCTTAAGGGGAAGGTGTGGGGTGTACACCTCTAAGTCCACCTAACTGAGAGGCAGTCTCGCCCAGTTGTACTGGCTGGCCATGTGCAAGAGGACTGCAAGTTCAAGGCCATCTTGGGCAACCTAGTCAGACTCTGTCTTCAAATAATTAGTCCAGTAGTAAACAAATAAGGGTATGGGTGCATCTCAGCAGAACTGGTCTAGCATGCCCGAGACTCTGAGTTTAATCCTCAGTATTGTAAAGAAGGAAAGGCAAGCTACGTTCATTATTGACTTCCAAGACTGCCCAGCACAATGCCACCTTTCCTGCTTTAGTTCCCTGTTTCCCTTCCTCACTTTGTCTTGACATGAGACGAATTCCTGATCAAGCCTTACACTCCTTGCTGCTGATCCTCGTGTGTTTTCTTTATCTGCCCCCTCTCGAGTTGGCCAAACACCGCATTCCCAGCAAGGCCTTGCCTGACTCCCTCTTGAGAGATGAAACCCCCCAGGAAAGGCCATTTTCACCCCTTCCTCCTAACTCTGCACACAGATTGTCCTCATCTGACTTGATGGAGGTTTAGGAAGTGTGTTCTCCACCTAGACTGCCAGCATGCTGAGGGCAGCATTTGTTGTCACTGCTGTATTCCCGATGCTTAGAACAACCCCTGGAGAGCGGCCGTACTGGGGATTTGTTAGCTGATGAGCATTCCAGGAGACTGGTCAGTGAAGGATGACTGCCTGTCTTCAGGGCCTGGAGGAGAGCCCACAGAAGAGCCACCAGGGAAGGACTGTGGGACTGGGACAGAGGGTAGGAGCTACAGGTTGCTGGTGTTTTTGCAGGTGGAATTCCCTGAGGCTCGGATCTTCGAGGAGACACTGAACATCTTGATTTATGAGACTCCCCGTGGCCCAGATCTAGCTCTCCTGGAGGCCACAGGGGGTGCAGCTGGAGGTGGTGGGGCAGGCCGAGGGGATGATGAAGAGAACCGAGAGCACCGTGTCCGGAGGATTCATGTCCGTCGACATATCACCCACGATGAGCGGCCTCACGGCCAACAGATTGTCTTCAAGGACTGACCTTCGATCTTTCCCCTGCCTTCCTTCCTCTTGCTTCTGGGACCCTCTCTCTGCCCCGGCTCTGCTGGCCAAGTCGTGGGTCTTCCCTCTGTCCCTTCATTGCATGCTATGTTCAGTGGGGCCCTTTCCAGTCACTGCCACTCACTGCTAACAACGCGGTACATTCCAGCATTCCCCTAGGCGGGGCTCTTCAGAAAGCCAGCATCCACCCCTCTTGCACATCCTTGTTCTGCTGTCTGTCTCTTACCATCTAATCTAGAGTGACGCAGACTTCCCCTTCTCTTCTGTTAATACATTGGAAACGTGTAGAGACCCTAGTATCATCAGCCACCTTCCAAGCTGCTCTCCACCATTGCAGAGCAGTCCGCTCCTTCCAGCCTCACTGTCCTCCCTACCTCCTTAACTTTATACTAGGCTGGCCTGGACCTGTACCAGCTCGGCTGTCTTGATCTGGTTCATATTATTTATTATTTTAATTTTCTATTAAATTATTGGAATAAAGTTGAACTAAGAGTCTGCTGCTGCCTCTTGGGTGAGGGATGAGAAGATGCCTGGCTGTTAGCACGGTATAAACATGAGCCTTTGCCCTAAGCCCTAACCTGGAACTGGTAACGGGGAAGGAAGGAGTCAGGAGTTAGGAGAGGATTCAGAATTTGTATTTCAGTGCTGGCTGAGTAAGTCACACCCTGCCACCCCCTCGGGAAAGGAGGTCCTGACCACCACTCCCGGGTACAGCATCGCTCCAGCTCAGGTGCCGGAAAGGAACAGCTTCTTTCAAGGGTCTGGTGCGAAGACAAAATCAAGAGCTTGGCGTTCAGCCCCAGCCACGTTGGGGTGCCAGAGGTCCACAATGAAGACCACTCGAGGCCCGTCTTCGGGGGATCCTAGGCACATAGGGATGGAGACAGATATCAAGTACTTCCCTGCCAAGGTGTTCCTGTCGGGCACTGAGGGAAGCAGTCAGTGCCAGGCCTGAGCCAGGGTTTCTGCTGTTCAGTTAAGGCCACGTCTCATCATGTGGCCCAGCCCCGGCACTCACCATTCTCCAACACCAGCCTTCTGAGTTCAGGCGCTGAGTTGGCAGGTGAGCGCCGCCATGCCCGGCATTGTCCTAACCCTTTATACTGATAACTCTGTGCTTGAAGTGGGCACAGTTTATACCAACTGAGACATGAGGTCAAGCAAATGCCTGAGGTCCCATAGCAAGAGTTGCACAGGAACAGAGTCACCATATCAGTCACCTGTAAGGAAGGCAGGTGCCCCACAGGCGATTGGAGACACTGATTGGGCCAAGGCTGTACAGCACCAAAGTGGTGCCACTGAGTTAAGGTTGGCTGCACCTCCTCAGCTCCTTGGTCCCTCAACCCCAGCCCAGCAAAATGTGAGTCCTGTTACCATTATGAGCCACTGTGTGCAGGAAGGAGTCGTCCACCAGGAGGCAATGCCCTTCAGCCCAGCACTGAGGCTCACCACCAACAACCAGCTCGCAGCCAGGGGGGATCTTCAGGCCTGTGAGGAGAGAACGGGCATCTACCACTCCTGCCTGTGTTCAAGAGGCACATCTACCCACTCAGTGCGCCTTACAGGCCAAGTTCTGTGGTCCTCTCAGAGGTGATCGGAAGGAGTGCATTCACAACACCGCCTGTCTGAAGGATGCTAAGACTGTAGTGCTGCTGTGAGAACCACATCTGTCATTTGGAGAAAAGCTCCCCTGAGCAGTCTCCTCCTGGACTGTCAGTCAGTTCAGCTCCAGAACCTACTGTGTGCTGGGCATTTCTCCCATGAGGTATAACTGCTAACTCCACCCTGACCCCAGGATCTCAGTCAAGTGTGCTGAGGGAACCAAGCCAGCTCTGATGGCAAATGACATTCCAGAAGGTGGCATTTGGAAAAGTCCTTAAGATGGAGTAGTTTTCTCAACATTACTAAGGTTGAAAGTCCAATGTGTGCATGGTATCTGCAGGGAGCAGCCAGAAAGCCGCCTTCACTTCTGGTTTTCTTTGAATCTTTAGAACGTTAGAAAGAAAATCGACCTAACATCCCACTAACATTGTTACTTATCAATGAAAAAGCCTAAGTAAAGTAGGCCGAATGTAATGGCGTACACCTTCAATCCCAGCACTCAGGAGGTAGATGGAGGAAGATCTCTTTGAGTTTGGGGCCAGCTGGTCTATATTTAGAGTTCCAGGCCATCCAGGACTACATAGTGAGACACCCTGTCTCAAGAAACAAATTGGGGGTAGGGAAGGGATTAGAGTATCTCACTAATACTCCCTAAAACTAACTAAATAAGGTCAAAACCCAGGCTCGCCTCAAACCTGGGATCCTCTCGCCTCGGTCTCCCAAGGTGCTGATATTACAGGCATGCGCCACCGCGCCTGCCTGAAGGCTTTCTCTTTTTACAGTTTAAATTTGGTTTTCTGAGTATTTTCTCTTCAGGGCAAGTAACAGTAACCACTTACAGTGAGGATTTCTTTTCAATTAAAAGAAAAAAGGGGGGGCGGGGAGAGTGAGAGTCAATGTGGAGCACACTGCAAGTTGCCACTGACTGGATAGCTTGTATGGAAGTAGAACTCAAGAGCTCCGGGTTGGGGAAGATTCTGAGAAGAAAGGCATGATGGGAGGGAACCATAGTGCAGAAAGACCCAACGCCCGAGAAGAGGGTGGGGAAGGAGGAAATGCGGAGGCAAGGGTTTGTGGACAGGGTAGACTCACCCAGATGGCATCTAACCCGGGCATTGGTGGGTCCACAGCGGCCCTCAAGCCGGGCCCCGGGCAGGAGAACGGAAAAGCCAGCATTGCCGAAGGTATTGGCACTCATGAAGCTCCGCAGGCCCCTCAGTGCGCGATAGGCTCCCGGGCACCGGCGGCAGTTGCTGGGCTGGCACCGGCCTGCTTGGTACAGCAGGAGCTGGTAGCACCCAGGGGCCAGGGGTGGGGACCAGCCCCGAGGCAGAGGGGTAGTCCCTGAGAAGTCCCAGCTCACAGCCCCAAAGTCCCGCAAAATGGCCGGGAAGCTGCTCTGCAGGAGCTCCACGTCGTGCCGCTGGGCGTCACGTGGCACAAAGGGGGACGAAGGCAGGTCTGGTAGGAAAAGTAGGCCTGGGCGCTGAATGCCCAGGAGCCCTGTCCCTCCTGCGAGGCCAGAGCCTCCATGAGCCGCCCGCCTCACCCTGCCCATCCCGGCCCAGGAGTAGCGCCTGGCATAGGCCCGAAGCCTCCTGCTGACCAGACCTTCTGCCCCGGGTCCTTCCCCAGGGTCCCCAGAGCCCCTTGGGCCAGCCTGAGAGCAAACATCAGGCCCACCACTAACACCTCCAGCTCGGCTCCCGGCCCCCAGGGCCTGCATGTCTTCGGAGCCCAGGCGGTAGCAGTACCAAAGGAACAGAGAAGTGAGTGCTCCGAGGAGCACGGTGAGAGCCGAGGAGCCTAAGGGCAGTGGCCATGGGAACATGGGCAAAGAGGCCCGGGCCAGGAGGCCTGCTGCCCCTTCCAGACCCCAGCTCCCGGGTCCCCCCAGTTCTCCAGCTGTCCCCTCGATGACCGCCTCCTGGTTCCTGCCCTTCCACATCCCTCGCGAGCCCTGTCCCCTCTCCTGCGGGCCACTCGCTTCCCTCTGGCTCTCTCCTCTTCCCTTTCTCTCTCTCTCTCTCTGACTGTCTCCACTCTGAGATCGCTCTGATCCCCGCTCTCTGTTCTATGCGCCCCCTCTTCTTTCCCCCTCCCGCAGTCTCCTCTCCCTCTCCTCTCCCTCTCCCCTCCCTCAGTCTCCCACTCGCCGCTCGTTTCTCCGCCCTCCACTGCACTCCAGCCCCCCTGTCCCTAGACGACCCCTTCTTTTTCTCCCAGCTCCCCGGGGCGACAGCAGTCCCTCATCCACCTGGCCTGCAGCCCCACTCGGGAGCGGCTTCTTTCTCCTTCCTCTTTCCTCTCCCCCTCGTCCTGTCTTCTCCCTCGACCTGCTCGGGTCCGTCCTCTCTGGTTCCCGGTCTCCCACACACCCCTTCCTGGGCGCCCACTCACCCTGACGTCACTCCTTCCCGCAGCCCTCTCTGCCTAAGCTACCCACGACCCCTCCCGGCGGCAGCCGCAGCCCAGCCCTGGGGGTAGGGGGGAGACCTCTCTCTGGATGTGCCTCTCTAGACCCCCACCCCCAGCCCTGACCGAGCGCCACGTGGGGTACAGGGGCACGGTGCCAACCTCCAGCCGCCCCGCAATGCGAAAGGAAGGAAGGGCGGGGCGGGCTCGGGGGCGGGGCGAGAGCGCTGGCCGGCGCGCCAGGCCTGTGCTCCCGGACTGCGACTTGGACCGGGGGCCGGCCTGCGGGTCCCCGGAGAGGTCGGCCTGCGACGCCCCTTTTCCCCGGCCTGGGCTTCGCCCGAGCCAGCAGCACCGAGCGGGACGCGGGATCGCGAAAGCCGCTTCGGCCAATCACGGGCCCCGGGGCCCGCCCGCGCAGGCGGGGCCGGGGAGCTGTCCGCGCGCCCTGGTGCTGAAAAGGGCGCCCGCTCGCCGCGAGGCAGAGCCGGGGGACCGCGGGTGGCAGCCGCGGGGCCGCAGGCCGCTCGCTGTCAGGTCGTGTGCGGGAGGAGGGGCCTCAACGCGTACCCCTCAGACTCCTTACAGATGTGGATACCCCCCTTTTCCAGGGGGGAGGGGCGGGTCCATCCCACCTGAGTTTCTGTACAGGGTACAGTGGAGGCCCTCGGGGAGGTCCGGGTGTGGACAGGGGACATACTGGACAGGCCAGGAAGGCGCGAGCCAAGCTGTGGCCCCCCTCGGCTTCCTGGGAAGGCCAGGTGCAGATTCCAGATGTGCTGGAATGGCGCCGGGAGAGCCTAATTACTGCTGGGACCAGAGTTTCCTTTCGCTCCCCTAGGGGCCTCGGAGTGCAGATTACGGTCCTGGCTCGGGATCCCTCCTTCCTCCATCTGCACTTCCTCCTCCTCCCTCATCGGCGGAATAAATCCCAGGCCCCTCCCTTCGCCCGTCCCCAGGATCTGACGTGGGCTTGACACCTTTCTCAGCTTCTCCCTCCCGCAGCTCCAGTGGCCGAGCTTTGGCTTCCCTGGTTCCGCAACCCCTTCCCTCTTCCTCTCCCCGACAAGCCCCGGTAGAACCCCGTAAGGACCCTCTGGATCCTCAAGCCCACCCTGGGCCCCCGGAAGCTGCCTTTCCCCTCCCACTCCCCCCCGGCTGGCAATCTCTCCATCCCGATGGACCCAAGCGCCCGAACAAGGGGATAACCTTCGGCCCTCTCGGCCCCACCCCCCGCAGCGGGAGCCGCGCCCCCCTTTACCATAGATCGGAGAGCCAAGGATAAAGATTGAGCTAAAGGGGGCGGACTCCAGGCAACCCCTAGGCCAATTCTCCTCCATCCCAAAGGGAGGAAAATTGCCTTCCTTTGCTGACCCTTAGCAGGAAAGCAAAATTAAAGGGAAAGATAAAAGGACGCCGAGGGAAAGTGACAACTAGATTATTCGGAAGAGCGACAGAGGAGAGAGACTAGAGTGAGTCGCCATGGGGACTCCCAAGGCCCAGCACCCACCGCCTTCCCAGCTGCTGTTCCTAATTCTGCTGAGCTGTGCCTGGATTCAGGGTAAGGACATGTGGGGGTGGGCCCTGGGAAGGCCCTGGGGGGTCCTCCACCTTTCTCTGAACATATTGAGTCTTCCGAGCTTGTGGGGGAGGGGAGGGGCATAGGTGACTGGGAAGGGGCAAGCCAAGGCTTTCTGACTGGTACATGGAGCCCTTGAACTCCTAATATTAAGGAGATGGGAAAATGGATACGGAGAGCTTTTAGTTGTATCGTAGGGGTTAAATCCAGGAAGAAGAGCTGGGGGAAGTTGGGTGGATGTCTGCGGAGGCGGTAGAAGCAGGCAGGGTACCTGGGTGGGAGATGGAGGTGCTGGGAGAGATGCCAGGCTGCACACACAACTGTTCTTGGACATATGGACAAAGACAGATGAACACAAGCAGGGATATTCAGTCCCTGACTCCACTCTGATCCCCAAACCCGACTCTAGAGAAGGCAGCAGAGACTGCAGAGAGAGAGAGAGAGAGAGAGAGAGAGAGAGAGAGAGAGAGAGAGAGCCTGCAGAGGCAGAAACCTGGAGAGAAAGCTGGTACTGCAGAAGGAGGTCTGGGAGGTGCTATCAGACTCTCCTCAGAGTTCTGGGATTGGGGGGATGCTTCACTGGGGAGGCATGGAGAGCAGTCCCAGAGGCCGGCTCCGCACCTCCTGCTAGAGCTGTCCAGGGTTAGCAGTAACTAAGGCTCTCACTGACGGCCCAGAGACCGGGAGTAGGGGCTTAGGAGTGAGAGGCCAGATCGGAGCCTCACCTCTGATCTTGGCTCTCAGCCCAACCTGAGACCCTCTGAGTGTCTGCTGAGAAGTGCTCTGGGAAATGTCTCTCCAGAGAAGGAAGGGATGTAGGGGAACGGAGAGAGAGGCTCATAGGACTTCACCTCCTAGGTCTTCCCCTGAAAGAGGATGAGATGATGCCAGAGTCAGGAAGTGAGACTCCCACGGTGGCCTCTGAGGACCTGGCTGAACTGCTCCATGGAGCTTTGCTGCGGAAGGGCCCGGAGATCGGCCTCTTGCCAGGTGAGGTCCCCAAAGTGGCATAAAAGTAGAACATGCCTCTGGGAGATGGAGTGCCTGGCCAGAGGGAAGGCAGGTAGAGAGAGTCCAGAGAGAAAAAGATCTCTAGGAAGCCAAGGAAATTCAGGGGCAGGCAAGAGAAGAAAGGGTCAAAACTGTCCCTAGACAGAACCAGAGACAGGGACAGAACGATGAACAGACAATCACGAGAAGGTCATGTATCTATAGAGACACGTGAGTTCAGAGAAGCAGAGTCACAAAAACGGCGAGAAAAAGTGATATACAACTAGCAGGTGATCTGGGATCATAAAACCAGAGAGCAATAAGAATACTAAGCAGAGAAAAGCTCCAGAGAGAGTGAGACCGGGAAGAGAGAAAGGGGTAGGCAGAGGAGAGAGCCAGATCTGGGGGTGCGGGAGGCTCAGGGGGGCTGTCAAGACCGTGGTGGAAAAAGAAAATGAGCTTTGGCTGCAAAATCTTGAGAGAATGTGGGGAGCCTGGGAGGGTAAGGAGAAAATTGGGGATGGTACGTTGTGGGGAGGCTTTGGGATCTCATGCTAAGCTGTTCCCCACCCCCATGGGCAATTTGCTGCTCCTGTGCTCTGACGACCCTCAAACTATCTCAGGATCTGACCCAGACCCCACACTAGCCACCCCTCCAGCCGGCCAGACTCTTGCAGCGCCCTCCCTGCCGCGTGCCACCGAGCCAGGGACAGGGCCTCTGACGACAGCTGTCACCCCTAAGGGGGTCAGGGGGGCAGGCCCCACCGCGCCAGAGCTGCTGACCCCGCCCCCTGGAACTACAGCCCCGCCCCCGCCTGGCCCCGCCTCCCCAGTCCCACCCCTCAGGCCCGAAGGAGGAGAGGAGGAAACCACCACCACCATCATTACCACAACAACTGTCACCACTACTGTCACCAGTCCAGGTGAGGTGATGGAAAGGGAGGGAGGGCATGGAAGCACCCATGTGGGGATGGATAGGGGGAAAGCTGCGTGGACCACGTGGGAAAAGGAGCTTTAGGTACAGGTAGGAGAGGGGCTTCTGGGTAGTAATGGCAAAGGCTAGCATTAACGTCCGTGGGTTGTCTGTGGGCTTCCGTCTGTAGTTGGGGAAGGAAAGTCGCAGTGGAGGATGGTGAGGGGTGCTGGGGGATACAGGTGACCACTACAAAGGCCTGGCCAGGCCGGTGAGCAGGCAGGACCTCTCAGCCCAAGCCACTGATCTCTCTGTAGTTTTGTGCAATAACAACATCTCCGAGGGGGAAGGGTTCGTGGAGTCTCCCGACTTGGGGAGCACGGCCAGCCGCTCCGTGGAACTCCTAGACTGCACCTACAGCATCCACGTCTACCCTGGCTATGGCATTGAGATTCAGGTAATTTTCTTTGGTGCCAATTGAGTGTGCCTAAGTCCGGTCTAAGAACCGGTGAACCTGTTTTCTGAGTTAGATGATCTCAAAACTCTTCTAGAATTCTGCAACGTGGGTGGTTTACCAGAGGGTGGGGGCTGGGGCTGCCATGCTAACCCTTCCCCCCTCCTAACTTGCCCTGGCCTGCCCGTACCCCGCTTCTTTAGGTGCAGACACTCAACCTGTCTCAAGAGGAGGAGCTCCTGGTGCTGGCCGGTGGGGGATCCCCAGGCCTGGCCCCCAGACTCTTGGCCAATTCCTCCATGCTGGGAGAAGGACAGGTCCTTCGGAGCCCAACAAACCGGCTGCTCCTGCATTTCCAGAGTCCTCGGGTCCCAAGGGGCAATGGCTTCAGGATTCACTATCAGGGTGAGAAGTCTGAAGTGCCACCGGAGGGACAAGAGCCATGTGGGGTAGAGAAGACATCTCCAGGGTCCTTCTAACTCAGGGCACTGAGAGGATCTTCTTCCTGCCTGGGACCCTGTGTGAGCAGGACCCTCAAAAAGCATGCATGTGTATTTTTCTCACACATTCATGGATCTGTAAATGGGTGTGAATGAATCCAAGTAGCAAGTCATTTATTTGGTCCTATGAATTTTTATTAAGTACCTACTTCATACCAGGCTCTGTGTTAGCCTTAGGGAAAAAAATGAATAAGCTTGATATAATTCCATCTTTAGGGAGCTGAGGATCTGGGTAGAAGTATACATAATCAGAATGGTTGTGTCAGAGTAAGGACGATGAGGAAACTCAGGCAAGGGGAGCAGGTACAAAAGGGACCAAGTTTTTTCTAAGGAATATAGGAATGGCTTCCTATGGAGGTGGTGACTAAGATGAGGCCCTTCAGGATGAGCTGGCCAGGGGAAGGGTGGGAGGAGGAAAGAGAGAAGCAACTGTTTCATGGATGGAAACACACATCCTGAGTCCCAGAGAGGAGAGAAAATGTGACCCTTGGAAAGGTGTAGTACCAGGCCGGGCGAGGTGGTGCACACCTTTGATCCCAGCACTCAGGAGGCAGAGCCAGGTGGATCTCTGTGAGTCTGAGGCCAGCCTGGTCTACAGAGTGAGTTCCAGGAAAGGCACCAAAGCTACACAGAGAAACCCTGTCTCGAAAAACCAAAAAAAAAAAAAAAAAAAAAGAAGAAAAGAAAGGTGAAGTACCTCAACATGCATGCATGCATGGAAGGTGGAACTGTCTGCACTGTGTGACCTGGGTAGTTTCTTTGACCTCATGGCTCCGTCTGAAAAACAGAAGTTATAATACTTCTTGTGAAGTATTGCTAGGAAGTTCAAATGAGTTAGTACCTGTGGATCATCTAAACCAGTGTCTAGATCCGACGCTCAAAAATGTCAGCCAGTGCCGTCACAGCCAAAGCAGAGAAGACAGTGAGGGAAGGGGGAATGGAAGGCCACACTGAGAGGCAGGCAGGCGTCACTGAGGAGTCCAGGGCTCTTTAATCTGCAGGTGAGAGAGAGAGGCAGGCAGCTGAAATAGCACCAGCAGAAAAGCGACACTCTTGGGTCTGCAATTTTGGCAACTCCTTCTGATTTCCAGGGCAGGAATGGGGAGTGTTTCATGCATTCATACACAGATGAGCTACATGTGTATCTATGCTATCCTGTGTGCATGTGTGTGGGAACCTTCTCACAGTGCACATGCACTTTCTAGCACATGTACATGTACATGAACTAAGGGACTCAGCTAATGTCCCCATTCCAGACATTGCTGTCTTCCCCAAGGTCCCTTCGTGTGCTCTTCAGAGACAGGGTCCGTTGTCACTTGGCTTCATGTACTTCCCTCCTTCTCCCCAGATTCCTTGTGCATCTTATTCAAGTTGCAGTGTATATCTCTTCCTCATGCTCTGAGGGTAAATTGTTGCTCCTACTGACAGGGATATTGGAGAGACCAGTGGGCTGGGACTTGTACTTGTGTGCCAAGGACCTGGTTGTTAGAGACAAAAAACATACATGCCTTAGGAGCCAAGGACTAGACATCAGATGGGAAAAAAAGCTACCCACTGGCTCCTTTAAGCAGCTGTTTCCCTAGGGCATCAAAACTAGGACTCTCGGGCTAAGTGGAACATTGAGGGGAGCAGGGCTATTGCATAAAGGCTTCATTACCTGCCTTGGTCTTCCCTTGTTTGCAGCTCCTGCAGGCATCTTTAGGACAGAGGCACTATTTGAGCCCTTCTCAAGCTGCTCTAACTGTGGCTTCATGTCCAGAGAGCCAGCAGAGTCCTGCAAGTTTGCCCATGTGCAAAGTCCTTCCCTCAGCCACTGCTCCTCGCAGTAACCCAGAGAGGACCAAGGCAGCTCCATCTCTCAGAGGAGGGAACAGATTTGAGGTCACATGGCTTTCTGAGGCACCTGAAACTTCATTGCAGAGTCAGAAATCAGAGGCCCAAGTGCCTGCCCCACACCCATTCCTAAAATGAGGGTGGGGGTTAACTGACGTGAGTACCCTTGGGTGGGGAATCCTTTGCATGTTTTGTTTTGTTTGTTTTGAGACAGAGTCTCGTGTAACCTAAGCTGGCCTGGAACTCACTGTGTAGCCAAGTATAGCCTTACACTTCTGAGCTTCCCACCTTTACCTCCCCAGTGCTGGTATTATAGGCCTGGTTAATTCAGAGCCAGAAGTTACCAAATGAGCTACATCCCCCCCTGCATTGAGAGTCTTTAGTTAGATTTCAGGCCAATCCTTACTGATATGAATTATTACTATTGGTGGGAGAAACCCCTTCCCAGAGATCAACTTGCTCAGGCCTTGGTTCCATCTCATAGTAATAACAAAAAAAAGTAACAGGATAAGAAAATTACATATGTAGAATTGAACACAGGCAAGACCTTATGGGAGCAGGGAAAACCATGAAGGCTTCCTAGAAGGAGTGATACTTAGGTTATTCTTTGAAAGATCGGGAAGAAACCAGAAAGCCTTGCATGTAGAGGCATAGGTGTGAGCAAAAAATATGGAGGTGGTCTGTCTGTGGTGGTGCATACATATAATTCTAGCTCTCTGAACGCCGAGACGTACAAGAGTTCAAAGCTAACCTAGACTACATAGTGAGATCTTGTCTCAAAAAAAAAAAAAAAAATCAAAGAATAGCTAGGTGTCAGTGTTGCATGCCTTTAATCCCTGTACTCGGGGAGCAGAGGCAGATAGGTCTCTGTTAACTCAAGATCAGCCTGGTCTCTGTAGAGAGTTCCAGGCTAGCCAGGGCTATGTAGCCAGCCCCCTGTCTCAAAAACAGAACAAAAATCCCAAAGGTTGGGGGAATAGTTCATGGTAGAGCATTTGCCTAATGTGTACAACATCCTGGATTTAATCCCATCACCAGGGGAAAAGAGGGGGGGTGAGATAGGAAGGAGTCACAGATTATTGTTCAGGACATTTGGGCCTCAGGAGCTGAGTAAACCTAAGGACTGGGCTGGACCTGGCTGGAGAAGGGACTAGACTATCATGCTAAGGTGTTCAGAGTTAGCTCTGCTGGCCATAGAGGTCTCGAATTTTCTGAACCTGCTGTGTTTTAGATGATTGTTGTATGTCTGCTAGTCTTAGCAGTCTAGGGACTATGGGAAGGCAAAGTATGGGTTTGTTTTGTTTCTGTCTGTCCCCACAGCCCACCTAGATAAATGCTTGATGACTTTTGAAATGTGGAAGGGATAGGTCTCTGACAGAATCACTGAAGGCTCCAGACTCAGGGAAGCCTGCTGAGTAGAGCCAGGCTGCACCTCCAAGACACAGCCTTGGAAACCGAGCATGGTGGTGTGGTTTTCTGAAGGGTGAGGCAGGAACATTGAGAAATTGAAGCTAACCTGGACTATACAAGACCTTATTTCAAAACCAAACCAACCCCACCCCACCCCTGAAAAATAGCTTCAAGAAGCTTTGAGAAAGAAAGTAAGCAATACAACTGTGAGGAATGTGTAGCGGGAAAGTGTGACACCAGGAATGACTGGAAGAGGACAGAATGACCTGGATGTGACGAACAGGTCACTGTTGCCCTAATCTGAGGCACAAAGAAGTTGGTGTAGAAAGGACAGTTACACAGTTCTCCGCACAAGAGATGAGAGAAATCAGCTTCTCACGGAGAGCAGAGTCAGTACCCATCAGGCCTCCTTCTCCGAGGGGGTCACTCAGGGGCACTGGGGAGTAAGTCCTAAGTCAACATTCCCCAAGCGGCTTCTTGTGGCTGGCCTGGCTGAAAGCTGCATCTCCATACAAGAACGTTTGCGAAAGAAAACAGCACAGAGCATTTCATAAGCAGGAGCCTTGGCATCCACCCCTGGAAAGTGGGTCATGCACTCTCCCTCTGCCTGCCTCTAAAACTGTGTAAATTGACTTGGAAATGACATCTGCAGATGTCATTTATTATTAGTGCTGATAGGGTTCAGGGCGGTCAATTGATTTGCTTGAGCTCACATAGCCAATAAGACTAGGCTCTAAAAAATGTTTGTCTATAAAAAAAAAAAAAAAAAAAAAAAAAAAAAGACCGAAATGGGTAAATTACGAAGACCAGAGGTGAGCACTGTTGGTGTTGCCTGTTCCTGAGGCAGGGAGCCAGTGTAAGGAGTTTGTGTGTGCTCCAGCAATGAGCCCATGTGCTCCTGGGAGTGGGAGATGGAGGGGTTTGGGAAGTTGCTGTGAGACAATGGCCCCTCTTCTTCTTCCTTGACCTGTCCAGCATACCTCCTGAGCTGTGGCTTCCCACCCCGGCCAGCCCACGGGGATGTGAGTGTGACAGACCTGCATCCTGGGGGCACTGCCACCTTCCACTGTGACTCAGGATACCAGCTGCAGGGTGAGGAAACGCTCATCTGCCTCAATGGTACCCGGCCAGCCTGGACTGGTGAACCCCCTAGCTGCATAGGTGAGTGTCGGGCACACTTCTGTCCTGGGGGAGGGGAACCGAGCTGGGGGATCTCCATCTTTGGGGAGAAGCCATAGTAAAGAAGTTTCTAGCTGTAGGCAGTGTCCTCCCCAGAGTGCTCAACCATGAGGGTCTCCATCCTTAGGGGGTCTCCAACCTTGTCTGGGCTTCATCTTGGGATGCCCTAGTTGGTGCTTGACATCCTTTACCACTCTAGATGCCCTGTTTTTGGAGACCCCACTCCAGTGAGTCGTGTTTGGGGTCCCTGGTTGGTAGACTTTGGGCCTTAAGTCTTCATTCTCCACTGAGCATAAAATGCTTACAGTCTAGAGAGTCCTACCTTCCAGGCTTCTCATCTGAGAGTTTCAGTTTTGAGGCTCCCTGTCTCAAGGTGCCTACCTCTCGGGAGGCTTCATTTTAGCAGGATCTCCATGCATAGGGTTCTATTTCAGGCTAGACAGAAGCTAGAGAAAGTCCTGTCCCTTCTCCACAGGACAGAGGCCATCCCTGGCCAGTAGCCACCAGGCTCTAGAGTTGAGCCTGAGAAAGGGCTGAAGCCTTCCTGCTCTTTCTCTGCCCACAGCATCTTGTGGGGGCACCATCCACAATGCCACACTGGGTCGTATCGTATCCCCTGAGCCTGGGGGAGCTGCAGGGCCCAACCTTACCTGCCGCTGGGTCATTGAAGCAGCTGAGGGACGCCGGCTACATCTGCACTTTGAGAGGGTCTCGCTGGATGAGGACAATGACCGGTGAGAGTCTGGGCTCTGGGCTAGAGGTTCCCACCTTGGGAAAGCTGGGAGGCTTCAGCGGAGAGCCAGGTGACACTGGATGGATCCTGTGTCAACCTCAGAGAGAGCAGCAACCTTAGACAAGTCAGTGTGCCTTGCCGCACCTCAGTTCTCTCTCATTGGTAGAATGGAGAGAAGAGCACCCCTCCAATTGCTTAATTAATAAATACATTAAGATATGTACAGTAATTGACGTGGTGCCTAGGATGTGATGAGTGCTATAAAAGTGCGTGCTGTCATTTTCCTGTGTTCTTTGTTGCTTTGGAGTGTGCTCTCAGGCTGAGTACCCAGTCTCTCTCTCTGTGCCTCTGTCCCCTCATCCATAAAATGAGGGGCTTGTAAAGTCAAACAAGACAAAATGAGTTGGGGCTTAAAAGCGTGCATGGTGTGGGTTAGGGGTTGATAAGAGCAGCTTGAAGATAAGCCAGGAGAGCGGGCGGACAGGCAGCTTCCAGGGAGGAGGGAACCTACCACTCTTCTGTCCATCCCAGGCTGATGGTGCGCTCAGGGGGAAGTCCCCTGTCCCCTGTGATTTATGACTCTGACATGGATGATGTCCCTGAGCGTGGTCTCATCAGTGATGCCCAATCCCTCTACGTAGAACTGCTTTCAGAGACACCAGCCAATCCCCTGCTGCTCAGCCTCCGATTTGAAGGTAATAGTCTTATTTCCTGACTCTGCCCATCCCCCACACCATTCCCTCTTCCTCACACTAGAAATAGTCACAAGTACATAGTCCCTCCATGCTCGTCTTTGCGTTTGGTCCCTGATTCCTGACAGGGATCCCTTCACAGGGACATCATATCATTCCACGTAGTCCCCTCTGATCAGTTTCAGATATGGCTGGATCCAGCATACAGCCAGGTCGACATTATCTGTCTCTCAGTTCTTTACTGTGCAGTGACTTCGTTCCCATGCAGGCTTTCCCTGTGTGGATCTAACTACAGATTAATAGACTATCAACTTAAGGCCATCAGAGAAAGGAAATGCTCACGAGAGCTTTGGCAACAATTCCAGAAAAGGTTCTTATTGACTTGATTAAGTTCAATTAAGTCGGGAAGTATTATGATTGGCAGGTCTGCATGGCATGGCCGTCTCTGCTTGGTCCCAACTAAGCCTCATGGACTAGAAGTAGGAAAGGCATGTTCCCCCTTCCACCTAATGAAAAAAAAAGGGGAGCTGTGACCAGAAGAAGGAAGAATGGATGTTGGACAGGTCAAGGGAATCAGCGATCATGGGAGAGGAGGCAGTTAGATATGGCCCTCCAGGATGGAGGTTAAGCAGATGACTAAGGAGAGGAAGGTGGGCAGCAGCTCAGGAGAAAGAGGCAATGATGTGTTTGAGAAACAGCATGGCTAAGAATTTATAAAACAATAGCAAGAGGCGATGAACCGGTGGGCAGTGGGGACGCACGCCTTTAATCCCTGCACTTGGGAGGCAGAGACAGTCAGCTCTTCAAGGCTAACCTGGTCTACAAAGTGAGTTCCAGGAGAGCCAGGGCTACATAGAGAAACCATGTCTCGGGAAGAGAGAGAGAAAGGCAGGGGAGGCCATGGAAGGGATATGCTCAGAGATTAGAAGGGTGTGGTTTTGGATGGGTCACAAAATAAGTGGAATTGGCACTGGGCCCTGCTAGGTGGACAGGATTTGCACATGATACCTTGTCAAGTTAAGTAATAGGAAATATAATAGAGAATCTGCAGAAACCCAGCACATGATGGGTTCTGAAAGCGCTGAAGGGCTCTCAGCTTTTCGGTGAGAACTCCAGTCTGCCTCTCCAGGCGGGTGTGCTGTGCTGAGCTTCTGGGCCTCGCCGGCCTCGCAGGTAGTTTTGTGCATAAGATGCAATCAGGTGGACAGGGAAAACTGCTCTAGAGATGTTCATTTTGGTCCTCAGTAAAAGTTGAGCAGCTTCTGCACTAGCTGCAGTTTTGGATTCCAGCAACACTGTGGATGATCAGAATCCAACTGCTATTTCTGAAGCGAGAACACACCTACGCAAGCCAGTTCTCCAGAAACACCCCTCCCCAGGCCCCTTGCAGTTTCCCAAGCCAAATGTCTGTGGATGAGAACTAACCCTTTAGGATTGTAGTTCTGGCTCTGTAGTTGCCTCCTAGGTGACCTTGGGCTGGTGGCTTTTTGTCTGAAGATGTCCTTATCTGTAGAATGGTGGTTAGTACTATTGGCACAAGTACATGGTCCCAGCCACTTGGGAGGCTGAGACAGGAAGATCTCAAATTCAAGGTCAGCCTGAGCTATATATGGTCAGACGCCCCCCCATCTCAAGATACCAAAACAAATTAAAAAAAAAAAAAAAAAACCCATGTAGGGCTGAGCAACACCCAAATTCAGCCTAAGTGCCTAACGTAAGATCCCTGAGTCCTGCCCTAATGCTTAATTTTGTGACCAACTCCTCTCTAGCCTTTGAGGAGGATCGCTGCTTCGCCCCTTTCCTGGCACATGGCAACGTGACTACTACAGACCCTGAGTACCGCCCAGGGGCACTGGCCACCTTCTCGTGCCTCCCAGGATATGCTCTGGAGCCGCCAGGGCCCCCCAATGCCATCGAATGTGTGGACCCCACCGAACCCCACTGGAACGACACAGAGCCAGCCTGTAAGGGTGAGTCCTGTGCATCTCAGAGTCCTTCAGCCCACAGACTGCCCGGAAGTTGGACCTCAGAAAGGCAATTGTAAAGGAGATCTCAAATGCGCATTAAGACATAATAAATCCAAAGGTGGGCTGCAGAGATGGCTCAGCAGTTAAGAGCACTGACTGTTCTTCTCGAGGATCCGGGTTCAATTCCCAGCACCCACATGGCAGACCACAACTGTCTGTAACTCCAGGATCCAACACCCTCACACAGACATACCTACAGGCAAAACACCAATAAAATATAAATAAATAAGTGACAAATTGGAAAATAATAGTTTAAAAACCAAAACACAAACCCAAAGCCTGGGTAAAGCTCTGCCCCTTCAGAGGCTGCTTTCTTGGAGAAATAATTGCTGGGCTTGTTTTGAATTCAGGCTCAGACCCAAAAGGCTTCTAGAGCTAGAACTGGAGTTGGGTTGAGTGGTGGATTGGGTGAGTAAGGTAGAAAGTGGGTGGGGTTAACTAAGGGCTGGGCTGGAAAAACAATCATAGTAAAACCTAGATATGACCAGAAATCTTCACACCAAAAAGCCTGTTGACTTAGTGCACACTCCTGAGAACAATGGGGACTATGGTGATCACATGCCCACATGGGTTCTGAACCTGACACCTCTTCCCTAGCCATGTGTGGAGGAGAGCTATCTGAGGCAGCTGGTGTGGTCCTCTCTCCCGACTGGCCCCAGAGCTATAGCCCTGGCCAGGACTGCGTGTGGGGCCTGCATGTCCAGGAAGAGAAGCGCATCTTGCTCCAAGTTGAAATGTATGTCTGGGTCACATAGCTTGTGTGATGGGTGTGGGTTCCATCGGGTGTGTGAGACATTGCACTGGCCTGCATTCTGAGCCCAACGGGCTCTTCTGAGTTCACAGAGAACTCTGTGGGTACATTGGTGTTCTGAAAGAGGACATCAGGTGGGTACAGGACAGAGGCAGGAGACCTGGGTTCAAGTTACTTGGAGAATAAGGACAAGTAAAGGGGAGCACAGCCTTCTCCGAGGGCTGCTGCAGGTCTGGAGGGTTCTGCTGAGCTATACCCCGCACTCGTGTGTGTGTGTGTGTGTGTGTGTGTGTGTGTGTGTGTGTGTGTGTGTGTGTGTGTGACTGCTTCTTATCAAAGGGACCCAGGCCCCCAATTGGTGCCTTTTTGCTAGTACCAAGTCAGCGGGTGCAAGTCGGTAGCTGATTTGGCATGAGGCGGTCACGTGAGTGGAGAGAAGGTGCATGGGCATGGACCCAAAGCAGATACTCAGGCAGAGCCCAGCATTTGACAGTGTCGAAGGACTATAGTCTATGATTGATCAAAGATGGATTTGAGCACGCCATGGGGATGGAAGAGAGGATGAAGAGTGGGTGGAGCTAGTGATGGGCGGGGATTGAAGATTAGCAAGCAGGAGTGGGAGGAGTCAACCCACCTGGAACCTGGAGAGAACCCTAATGGTCAAAACTGAGCGAGGGGAACTCAGGGCAGGGCTGGTTCGGAGTGAGCGAGTTGGGGATTGGGCAGAACCGGATGAGATGGGCCGGATGCCGCTCGCCTAATTTCCTGACGCCCTCACTGCAGCTTGAATGTTCGTGAGGGGGATATGCTGACGCTGTTCGATGGGGACGGTCCCAGCGCTCGAGTGCTGGCCCAGCTGCGAGGACCTCAGCCGCGCCGCCGCCTCCTCTCCTCTGGACCCGATCTCACTCTGCAGTTTCAGGCACCCCCTGGGCCCCCAAATCCGGGCCTAGGCCAGGGCTTCGTATTGCATTTCAAAGGTACGGAAGGCGAGGGCTCTGGACGGTCAGGGGGCTGGCGGGGAGGGGGCCCCAGCGCGAGGCCCTCCGAGGCTGGAAGAGGTCCTTCTTCACTGCAGAGGTCCCGAGGAACGATACATGCCCCGAGCTGCCCCCTCCTGAGTGGGGCTGGAGGACCGCATCCCACGGGGACCTTATCCGGGGCACAGTGCTCACTTACCAGTGCGAGCCTGGCTATGAACTGCTGGGATCAGACATCCTCACTTGCCAATGGGACCTGTCCTGGAGCGCGGCTCCACCTGCTTGCCAAAAGAGTGAGTAGGATCCTACCCCTAAGCCTATCCTTCGGCTCTGACCCCGCCCTTCCCTATCACTCCTGGATGTTTCGCCCTGAGTCTTCCTTGGGTCTTCAGACCCAACCCTTATGTCCTTTAGGTCCCACCGCGTTCAGTGTCTTGAAATTGCTACACACACACACACACACACACACACACACACACACACACACACACACACACCCACCACCGTGTCCTGCCTTTAGTTCAGACTGCTTTCTTCCTTTCATCCGTTGCTCAATCCACTTTTCATCATGGCCCAAGTCCCCTCCACTCCTGATTTTATCCCTGCCAGGGCTGAGTCCCATCCCTACCAGGTTTCACCAAATTGCCCCTTAGCTTTGCCCCCCATCAACTCTTAGTTCTCTTCTATACACCCCCAAACTCTTAGTTCCCCGAAAGCTGACAGTGTGGGAAGTCACTCTGTTAGATGCAAGGCTTGTCAGTGGATTTGATCTGTTTGAATGCTGTGATTGAAGCCTGGCACTGGGCTGTGGTTATAGGACCAGTTCCTCGCTCCTTCCTACCCTGATGGGTCTCAGACCTGGAGGAGAGAGATACATAAGTAACTAGGCATGGTGCACAGTGGTAACCAGAGGATGACCTGGGGTAAAGTACTTAAGGTCTCTGAGCTCTGGCTCTCCCATGAATGAAGTAAGTGGGAGTAGGGGATTGTATGGAGCAGAGGCAGCTTTTCACACAGTGTCTGGTGCATGTAAAGTCACGTCACAGCTCTAAGCATGCTGCAGCACTGTAGGAAGACACAGCTCCATTCACCCAGGACTGAGACAGACTCACTTCAGAGGAGTATTTTGGGTTTTATTTATTTATTTATTTATTTATTTATTTATTTATTTGGGTATGATATCTACAGGAGCTTGGAGGCTTTATTTGTCTTTTAAAAATGGCTGTGCACAGTGGCTGAGGCTGAATGATCATGAGTTCAAAGCCAACCCTGTCTGGAAAGCCCAAGAGCTGGGGGCGTAGCTCAGTGACGCAGTACTTACTTGGTAAACAAAACAGACTTTAAAAAAATTCAGAGCCAGATGTGGTGGTGCAGCTGTGCACTCCCAGCACTCAGGAAGCGGAAGCAGAAGGATTTCCAAGAGTTCAAGGCCAGCCACGGCTAATTATTAGCAAGACCCAAAATATGAATGAATGAATAAATAAATAAATAAATAAATAGAACAAAGCAAACAGCAGAAAGAAGTAGCATCATGTCTCTTGAATCTGGAGACGCTGACACAAAGATTGGCTGTAGTTCTCTCTTTCTTTCCCCTCCGTTTGTTTGTTTTCGAGACAGAGTTTCCCTGTGTGGTCCTGGCCGTCCGGGAACTCGCTATGTAGCCCAGGCTGGCCTTGAACTCACAGAGATCCCCCTGCCTCCGCCTCCTCAGTGCCACCATTGTAGTTCTTGTAAATGGCCCCAGGGGTCAGTGGGGAGGGATTTCAGAAAGCCGGATTTGGGCTGGAAACAGGGAACACTTGCTGACACCACACCTCATCCCTGGAGGATTCACGGAACTGTAGGCCTGAGCGGGCCTGAGCGGGCCAGCCAGTCAGGTTGTCTAGCCAAGGCTGGCCTTGGAAAGTTGCCCAGGCTACACCTTGAGTCTGATGCTGAGTTGAGACTCAAGTCTCGGGATCCATCCAGTACTCCATGGCTATGATCCTCGCAGGTTCCAGCTCGGCCGAGTGCCAAGCCCTGGGCCACCAGATAGATGGCAGTAACATTGATCTGTCAGGATAATCAGGATTAAATATCTATCAGGCTGCCTAGCACAGGTTTCTAGGAGTCAAAGGCTGTGGAGCTGGAGAGATAGCTCGGATGCCACACAAGCATCAGGACTTGAGCCCGATCCCCTGAACCCACATAAAAGCCAGGTGTGGCGGCACACCTGCCTGTGACCCCCAGTGGTGGGGGCATGGAGGACCACTGGAGCTCACTGGCTAGCCAGCTCAGCTAAATAGGTGAGCTCCAGGTTCAGGAAGAGGCCCCGTTTCAGTTTATAAGTTGTAGAGTAATAGCGGACCACCACCTGGGCCTCTACATGCACATACATGAACACATACACACACTCGCAGAGGCCATGATGATGACCTTCTACAGTAACACTGGGCATAGAAGGGAGGCAGCATATGCCAGCCAAGTGGGCCGGGCACCGGGCACATGGAGGGGACACGAGAGCCGCCCTCCCTTGAGACACCAGCTTCTGTCCATAACAATGGTCTGCCGTGCCGTGCTGGGTTTCAGTTTGTGTGCTCTGATATAATAATGAAATACTTTGAATTTTACCCAAAGACAGGGGCCGAGTTTGCCCTGCTCACCCTGCTTTCAAAAGAAATATAAAACACACTGACCTCCTCTCCCCCTACCACAGGGTGTCCTGTTCTGGAACTTGCTATGGAGCCTAGGCTGGTTTGGAGCTCATATTTCTTCCTTTAGTCCCAAAGTGGTGGAATTAGAGGCATTGCCGTCACACTTGGCAAATCCATTGACTCTGAAGTGTTTCTGACTCACACTATGTCCCTCAAGGAATAGGACGAGGAGGAGGAAGAGGAGGAGGACAAGGCTGTTCTGAGGAGATGGCTGGACGCTCAGGCCTCTATGAGCCCTGTTTCCAGGCAATCCCCTAAGGCCTTGCTTCCCCTAACCGCTCTCTTCTGTCACCAGTCATGACCTGTGCTGACCCTGGTGAGATCACCAATGGCCACCGGACTGCCTCAGATGCTGGTTTTCCCATTGGCTCCCACGTCCAGTATCGCTGTCTGCCAGGGTACAGCCTGGAGGGGGCAGCTGTACTCACCTGCTACAGCCGAGACACAGGCACACCCAAGTGGAGCGATCGAGTCCCCAAATGCGCCTGTAAGTTTGAGGGACACCCCAGGAAGGGAAGACCGGGGAACCCAGACTGGCCCTGCACAGTTTCTAAGCGGCCCTGTGGTACTCCCTGCAGTAAAGTACGAGCCGTGCCTGAACCCTGGTGTTCCCGAGAATGGTTACCAGACACTGTACAAGCATCACTACCAAGCCGGCGAGTCTCTGCGCTTCTTCTGCTACGAGGGCTTTGAGCTCATCGGCGAGGTCACCATCACCTGTGTACCCGGTCACCCCTCCCAGTGGACCAGCCAGCCCCCGCTCTGCAAAGGTGCCTGGGCAGACAGGGCAGAGGGGCATATCATCTGGGAAGTGACGGAGCTATAAAAGTTGGGTAGGAGATTCAAGACCAATGGCTGACCCTGCTGAGTGCCCAACCTGTGGGCTCTCATCCTCACAGACATGGCTGGAAAACCTAGGGAGAGCTGAGGTCCCATGCCTATCAAGGGCTGCAGTGGGGGCTTTGGCTTAGAAGCCCCTTGCCCTCTCTGCAAAGGCCTCGGTTTTGCTATCAGCGAGAAATTCTGAAACTGGTTGGCTCAGACTCTCCAGGAACCTCGAACCTTTAGTGGTTTGGAGGAGGACAGCCTCTGAGCCATAGTTCCCAGGCCCTCTACACACCTAGGGAAAGATAAGTTTTGATTGAACAGAGGGCAGAGAACCAGGCTGTGCAGCCCAGCCGCACCGGGGCTCCGGCCCTCTCCCCAGTCTCCTTCCCTCCCTGGCTCAGACCCCGTCCCCCTCCCCCTCCTCTCCCTGCAGTGGCCTATGAGGAGCTCCTGGACAACCGAAAACTGGAAGGTCAGTGAGGGTGCAGGTGGAGACCAGGCCTGGCCAGGTTGGGAGGGCAAGGTCAAGGCTGGGGGCAGGAGGCCAGGCCCCAGAGGGGTGAGGCCAAGGGTTCAGGACCCAGGGCAGGAGGCTGGGAGAGCCCAGGAGTGGGTCCAGCCTGGCCTCATTTGCTGTTCTTCCTCCCTCTGCAGTGACCCAGACTACAGACCCATCACGGCAGCTGGAGGGTGGGAACCTCGCTTTGGCCATCCTGTTGCCCCTGGGCTTGGTCATTGTCCTCGGCAGTGGTGTTTACATATACTACACCAAGTGAGTGCCTTGTCTTGACTGATGCCAGGGCAGGTGCCATACCTGGCATGGGAGTCAGGTAAAGGAGTTCAAGGACTCACACTGTTCCCTCCCTTCCCCAGGCTGCAAGGAAAATCACTCTTTGGCTTCTCTGGTTCCCACTCCTACAGTCCCATCACTGTGGAGTCCGACTTCAACAACCCACTGTATGAAGCTGGGGTGAGTCCCTCCCCTCCCCTTGGAATGCCATGTCTCTCGGTACCCCCAGGACTTCATAATCTTCTCCCAAAGTCTCCATGCTCTCTTTTGGGAATTTCAAACTCAGTTTCCTACAAAAGTCATGAGGGTCAAAGCAAGCTGTGTGTGGACGGCAGGGAATGGTAAGGACCGGCTGTAGCTAACGATACAACCTGAGTCCACCCAGGTACAGCTCAGATCCACAGTGGGCATTTAGGCCAATCTCCAAATCTTCCAATTGTTCAAGACATTTCAGAAACTCATATCTTTGTCATCTTATGATACTACAGGATAAACCAAACATATATTAGCTAGAGTCAACCCAGGAAACTTCTCTCCACCTCCCTCCCCCTCCCCCTCTCCCCTCCTCCCTCTCCCTCTGTCTCTCTTGAAACAGGGTCTCACTCTGTAGCCCTGGCTGGCCTGGAACTCTCAGAGACCTGCCTGCCTCTGTGCCCTGAGAGCTGGGATTAAAATGTGCACCACCACACCTAACTGGGAATCTTTACTAAAAAATATTTTCTAGCCAGGCTGTGATGCATGCCTTTAATCCCAAGCGCTTGGGAGGCAGAGGTAGGTGGATCTCTGTAGACCAATCCCAGCTTGGTCTACAGGGTAAGTTCCAAGGCAGAGCTATGCAGAGAAACCCTCTCAAAAAAAAAAAAAAAAAAAAAAAAAAAGCTGGACAGTGGTGGCACATGCCTTTAATCCCAGCACTCAGGAGGCAGAGTCAGGCAGATCTCTGTGAGATCTCTACAGAGAGAGTTCCAGGACAGGTTCCAAAACCACACAGAGTAATCCTGTCTCACAAAAACCAAAAACAAACAAACAAAAAACCAAAACAAAATTAGAATTGTTTTATGTGTATGGGTGTTTGCTTGTCTGTATGTCAGTACACCGAGTACATGCAGTGCCCTCAGAAGCCAGAGAGGGCACCAGATCCCCTGGAACAAGAGTTACAGACAATTGTGAGCCACCATGTGGGTGATGGGAATCCAACCCAGGTCCTCTGGAAGAGCAGCCAGTGTTCAACTGCTGAGCCATCTCTCCAGCTCCTCTATATTAATTTAAATATCAAGGTCTTGCTGGGCGTGGTAGCTCAATGATTTTAATCCCAGTGCTCCAGAAGCAGAGGTGGGCAGATCTCTGAGTTTGAGGCCAGCCTAGTCTACCTAGGGAGTTCCAGGACAGCCAAGACTATATAGAGAGACCCTGTCTCAAAATAACATGGTGTTTCTGAGAGTGTGTAGTACTGGAGACTAAACTTAGGGCCTCATGTGCAGTTGGCGAGCTCTAGACATCCGATGGCATCTCCAGTGTCTCACTCTCTTTTTTATTCTGAGACAAGGGTCTCTCTATGTAGCTCTGGCAGATCTGGAACTCTATGTAGACCAGGCTAGCTTCAATTCACAGGACACACACACACACACACACACACACACACACACACACACACACACGGACACACACGGACACACACGGACACACACGGACACACACACTCTGCCTCTACCTCCATGCCCTGGGATTAAAGGTATGCAACGTCATGCCTAGCTCTCCAGTCCTCGTGGATTTCAAGAAAGGGTTTAAATTGTCCAGTCTGATCCTGAGCACCTTCTGTAGCTCAGGCACACCTTGAATTGTGATCTTCTTGCCTCTGTCTCCCTACCAGCTGGAATTACAGGTTGGTACCACCAGACTCAGCTCAAATATTATGTCTTCCCCACTCCTGTGGATGCCTCTTCACCTCCAACTCACTCCAACTTATCTGCTCTTTCTGTCTTCAGGATACACGGGAGTACGAAGTTTCCATCTGAACCCCAAGTCTAAGTCTGCAGGACCCAGGACCTCCCCCACTCTCTCACCATTCTGGGCAGTGAGGAGCATAGGACCTGGTCTCTGGCCCCCCTCCCCCACTGCTGTGTAAATAGTCTTCCCATCCCATGAGGGGGCTTTGATGGCCCTGGAGACCCTACAGTAAATAAACCAGCATCCTGCCGTCCAAAGCCGCCTCTTCTTAGTTGCCAAACAAGGGGCCTTCCGCCCCCCACATCCTACTGACTTCTGGACCCAGGGAAGGGAACTCAGCCCCTTGCAACTCCTGGGGCCCCCCGCCAGCCCGGGACCCCACTCAAGAACTGTCCCCTAGCTCTACTATTCCCATGGCCATGAAGGCTCCCTAGCCCCAGATGCCGACTGCTGCTGGGCCTCTGAGGGTGAGAGGGATGACGGGAGAGGTGGGACCCAGCCCCGTCCCTTCCCTGTGTCTTCCCACCCACTCTCCCTTTATTTGCTTCTGAGTTCTTGTTTTTGAGCAATAAACAGAAAGTCACCACTTGTAACTGAGCTAGTGAGTCTGGGAAAGTGCGGCTCAAGGTTGGGGCAAGTGACGGGGAGCCCTCTGGAGGGGCTTTGGGGAAATGGAAGTTCTTTGGAGGAAAATGGAAATCCCAAACTGGGCAGTGTCCCAGGTGCTGGCCTGGAGTCCAAAAGCCTGGCTTGTAGCTGGTATGATGGTGAGCACCATTAGTCCCGGCTCTTGAGAGGCAGAGGCAGGCAAATTTGAGCCCAGCCTGGTCTACGTCAGCGTTCCAAGCCAGCAAGGACTGAGCCCCAGCCCCTGTAGAGGGATGGCTGGGGCAACTGACCTCCCCACTGGTTCTTGCTAGGTTCTTCCAGCTAGAAGAGCCACACTGCCCACACTCCTTCAGAGATCCGGGGAGCAGGAGCCTTCTGTCTGTTTCATGAGCAGTTTCCCCCTTTTGAAAATGTTTGTATACATTTATGTATTCTGTGCTGTTCTTTCTCCTGCTCTTCTTTGTGGCATATTGCCTCTATTACTGTTTTTGGATTGTCTTGCTATATCCCAGGCTGATTTGTGTGTGTGTGTGTGTGTGTGTGTGTTGCAGGGAGGAACAGGGTCTCATTATGTATCTCTGGCTGTCCTGGAACTCACTCTGTAGCCCAGGCTGGCCTCGAACTCACAGAGATCCGCCTGGCTCTGCCTCCCGAGTGCTGGGATTAAAGGTGTGCGTCACTATGTCTTACTCCAGGATGGTATTGAATTTGAAATCCTGCCTCAGCCTCTCAAGTGCGGAGATTAAAAGTGCATGTCATCATGCCTAGCTTCCTGGAATGTTAAGCGTACCTGCTGGTATATATCTACCAAGAACGCCCCCCTTTTCCCGATAATGTTTCATCTACATTGTAAACCTCCTTTTGGTACTGAATTGAACCTAGGATGTCACATAGAAGCAGGTCATGTGAGTTATACCCTCAGTCCAATGTCTATCTTTTTTGTCTAGTTTTTTTCGAAATTAACTGAATTTTACTAACTTGAAATTATGTATACAAGCTGAACAACTGAAGGATGTTTGAGATGCTGAGATCCTCAAAAGGGGTGGATTGTAGGGGACTATTGAGCAAATTGGCCTGATTACAGCCTAAGTAAACTTGAGACAGCTTCGGTGGTGAATATTTCTGGTTTTGAGATGGGGCCTTACCATGTAGTCCAGGCTAGTCTTGAACTCCAGGATTCTCCATTAGCAGCCTGCTGGGTCAGTAAGATTCTATATGCATTGTGGTTGGTTTCTTCCTCTTTTGTTTTTGAGACAGGACATTGCTGTGTATTCCACACTGGCTTCACACTATGAACTGGAGACAGTCTTCCTCCTGCCTCTGCCCACCGAGTGCTGGGACTCTAGGCATTGCCACCATACCCATCTTTTTAATCCCTGTAAGGGCCTCGTGAAACTGGGGTGATTTATTACCCACAGTTTTTTGTTTGTTTTGTTGTTTGGGTTTTTTTTTGTTTCTTTTTGTTTTATGAGACAAGGTCTCACTAGGTAGCCCTAGCTGTCCTGGAACTCACTCTGTAGACCAGGCTGGCCTCGAACTCACAGAGATCCACCTGGCTCTGCCTCCTGAGTGCTGGGATTAAAGGCGTGTGTCACCAACACCAGGCTACTCAGTTTTCACTTAAGGAAACTAAGGTTGAGACAGGTGAATGGACTTCCTCAGAGGTCCAAATAAGTGGCCACACTGGGCCTGAACCCCCAACTCCGCGGGGCCTTCTGCATCCCCTTCTGCCGGTAGCAAGCCAGCAAGTTCTCATAAGCATGGGACCCCCAAAATCTCAGAGGGAGCAGCAAAAGCCTGGTCCTCAGAACCCCAGGTGACAATGAAGACTCTCCTCGGCAGGAAGAGGGGGCCCCTGCACGCCGCAGCTAGCCACAAGGCACGAGAGAGCGGGCTTGGGTGCAGCAGGTGGCCGACACCTGGATTCCAGGAATAGCTGACATGCACCATGCCCCTCTGGAAGGAAGGCGTGCCCCCTCCAGAAGCCACTCCAGAACACTCCTGATATTTGGGGGAAGGGAGGATCCCTGGCTCTTTATTAAAACTTTTCTCCTCAGTAGTGTGATTGCCCGTGGAAGGTGGAGTCTTGCAACAGGTCCAGAAGACATCGTTGGTTTCAAAGGTGGCGCGCTGATGACCAGGAGTTCCTCCCGAGACGAGCTGTTCAGCCAGTTGCAAAAGAGGGGCTTCGGGGCTTTCACTGAGGGGCAAAGTGGGGAGGGCAGGAGGCCGAGAGAGCAGCACTAGGAGGTTCAAGTTCATCCTCCAGTCGTCAGGCTGTTGGGGAGCACTCCCTGGAAGACAGTGGGAGCTGCGGACTCTACACTTAGGGACCCTGTCTTATCCTTCCCTCACCTAGCATCCAAGCCGTATACCACCCTTGAATATAGCCACCATGCTACGCTTCTCTCATCATCCATTTCTCCACGCACATATCCACCCACATCCTCCTTCCATCTATTCACTTACAGATCTACCCATCATCCCTTCCCCGTCCTTCAACTCCATCCACCTGCTCACGCATCCATTACTCACCCGCCTTCCCACCCACTCATCTCTTTCATCGCCCACTTCTTGAGAGCAGGGGCTTTATTTTGCTCAGTGCTGCACCCTGGGACAGTGTTGCCTGCCTGCAGTAAGTGCTTAGCACATGCTCAGTCAGCATATCCATTCCCCCATTCACCCATTCGCCAACTCTCCTTCAACTCATCCATCTACTTCCCAGCTAACTTCTGTCTGCTTTTTAATTTAAAATTTTATTATTTAGCTACTTGTTTTTTGAGACAGGGTCTATATAGCCCTGGCTGATCTGGAACTCACTCTGTGGACCAGGCTGGCCTGGAATTCACAGAGATCCACCTGCCTCTACTTCCTAAATGTTGGAATTGAAGGCATGAGCCATACCAGGCTTTTTTTTTTTTTTTTTTTTTAATTTTATTTTATGTGTATGAGTAGTCTGTGTACCAGTTGAGTGCCTGGTGCCTGTGGAGACCAGAAGAGGGCATCAGATCTCCCGGAACTGGAGTTTCAGACAGTAGTGAGCCATCATATGGGTGCTGGGAATCGAACCTGGGTCCTCTGGGAAATGAACAAGTGCTCTTAACTGCTGAGCCATATCTCTCCAGCCTCTTTTTTTGTGTGTGTGTCTGCTTTTAAATTTTTGTTTCCCCATATATCATTTCTATTATATGTTATGTATTTATATTATCTATTGTATTACATATGTGTAATTTCTAAATTCCTAAATTTGTTTATTTATTTTGAGACAAGGTCATTCCATGTAGCCCTGGAACTCACTAGGCAGATCAAGTTGTCCTTGAACTCACAGGAATCACCCTCTCTGCCCCCAGAGTGCTGAGATGGAAGGTGTGTGCTGCCAAGCCCGGCAGGCCCCAGAGCATAGAAGCTGCTCACAATCTCACTTATTAAGACACCTCTCTGTGCCTTGGGTCATACAATCCTTGCTGCTTAGAATATTTATATCAGAGCTGTTTTCCTAGAAAATCCCTTCTTTAGATGTTCCCTTCTTCAGGAAGCTCCGTGATGCCTTTCCTTCCCAGCCCAGTTGAGGATGAGGCAAAAGCAGTCTTATTGTTTTCTCAGGTAGGCACCATTCCATACTGTGTTATCATCGGCCACTTACTTGGCTTGGCCTCATTCTACACTGGATTTTGCTGGGAATGGTGGATCATGCCTTTTATCCTAGCACTTAGGAGGCAGAAGCAAGTGGCTCTTTGTGAGTTTAAGGCCAGCCTGGTCTACAGAGTAAATTTCAGGCCAACTAAGCTACATAGCGAGACCCTATCTCAAACCAACAAACCAACCCTTGAATTCTTTTAAAGGCCGAGTCTATATTGTGCATTCTGTGTCCCAAGCTCCCAACACAAGGAGCGGCACATAGGGGACACTGGAAATGCTGAACCGGAATGACCATAGACAAACCTTTTCACGAGGAGATGGCAGGAGGTGTGCCTTGGTGCGGGTGCGATTTCTGTCAGAGCTGGAGACAGTAGAAGAACAGAGAGATGGTTGACAATCATAAACTGCGGATGGTTCAAAACTCCCCCTACCTCTGCTCTCCACCGGTTCTCCCAAGGACAGAGCCTCACTCACCGGGTGTCTGTGCCACGGGTCTTAGTGAAGAACACTGGAAATAGAGGCCCCAGTTAGAGACTTTCCCCATGGTTAGAAAGAGTTGTGGGTAGCGTGAATGGGGAAAGGGGGCTCCTGGCTAGCAACAGTGAGTGCGTGAGAGGGTAGGGGGCACTGTGCCCAGGACTGGCACTGAGGAGGGGAAATGGGCAGATCCCTGGGGAGGTCAGGTATTGCGGGAAGGGAGTTAGGAACTGGTCCCTAGATGAAGAGGGAGAGTTCACCATGTCTAGATATCTGAGTCCCTTGGTCTTTCATTTGCTTTTCCTTGATGGGCACAGAGTTCACGTGGGAGCGAGCAATAAACAGGGCTTCATCTGTAAGTTCTGCGCTGATACGGGTCAGGAATTCTTCTGAACGGGATAATGAGACTTTCTGGAAAGGAAGTTAGAACTCAGCCTGCACATTCCCACTGGTCTGGTGTCTTCCAGGCTGCAGGCTCTGTGGCGGGGAAAGCTGGGATTAGAAGGTTGACTAGAAGGACCTGGACAAGGAACGCCGTCTATGGGGCTTCAGGATAAAGGCACGTGACTCAGAACCGGACTTCCCGCCTTGCTTCCCTTCTCCTTCACATCCCCTTCGTTGCTCACCTGCCCTCCACCTAAGGAGGCTGCAGCTTGAGGTGACCAGCTGTCCTTTTTCTCCCCATTCCTGGCAGATGTGGATGCCATCCCCTAGAAACAGAGTTTGTGTTAAGACTGAGGAACCAGCCCACTTCCCCCCAGACCCCATCTCACACTATTCCCTGGGCTCAGATTTAGTCCACGGCTACAGCTCAAACACCCCACTCTCTTAGTCCTGCCCTTGAAAAAGTTTGTTGTTTTGCCTATGACTTTGAGGGAAGGGGCTCTCAGAATAACTCCCCCGCCATTCCTTCCAAAGCCCTTCCTTCTTCCTTCTTCTCTGCCAAGGCCCTTCCTAAGGGAAGGCAGCCAACATGCAGCCCCCGACCTGGCTGATGGGTTGAAATCGTGGGCTACTCGGCGGGAGGGGAGAAGGAGAGGTCTAAGGGGGCCCTATGATGGGGATAGGGAGTTGGAGTTGGGGAGGAAGGTTGGAAAGAGGGAGAGCCAGGGAAGCGCTGCTCCGGGTTGCTATAAAGACCTAAATGTTTGCGGAGGTTCTATAGTTCCGTTGCTAGGAGACTAGAGGTTCTAGAACTAAAGACATTTTCCTAGCGTGCCACGGTTGCTCTCCAGGTTCCTCCTCGGAGGTGGTGACCCCAGCGTTATTTCGAGGCATTTGGGGGATGACGTAGGGCGGAACCTGGGCTCTAATCCTCCCACCACCAGGGCGGCGCTAGAAGCAAGCGGCAGGCGCGCCCCGAGCCTCTCTAGCCACCTCGTCCCAGCCTGGGTCGGGGAGCGATCGCGGCCGCAGACGTAGCGGGCGGGGAAGCGATGTGGGCTGTACTAAGTCGCCCCGTCTCCCGGGGAGGCCCAGACTCGGGACGTCGGAATCTCACCGCTTTACCTTGGCCTCCAGGAGTTTATGCCCTCGGTAAAATGCCAAGTACAGATTCCCTTTCAGGTCTCCTCCGCTTCTCCCTTTCCAGTTCCTCCCTTTGCGGACGGCTCTCAGCCCCTTCCCCTCCCTCGGTGCGTTGGTATGAGCCGAAGCCAAGGGGCGCGGGCAGGAAAAGGAAGCAGGCCGGCCTTAAAGGGGCCTCAGCTACTATTTATTTAATTTATTTATTTATATTTAAAAGCCGCTCTCTCCTTCCTCCGATGTTGTTAACGTCCCCGACGGAAGAGTAAGCTTAGGGGAGCCGGGCGCAGCCAGCAGCGGGGCCCTCTGCTGGAGACGGCAGCGCCTGCCCATCGGAAGGCTAGGTGTGCGTGAGCTGCGCCCAGGGGTGCCCTGCGCCCTGGCGCCCTGCGGGCTCTAACAGCTGGGGTCGCGCGGGGGAACTGGGCCCAGGGCTCTGGTGGAGCGGCTGATGTCGCGGACTGAAAGCTGAGGCCGCGCTGGTGAGACTGGGACAAGCCCTTGCACCTCCAGAGCTGGGCCAGGGCGACGAGGGGAGCCGCCAAGATGCCAGAGGAAAATATCTTCCTGTTCGTGCCTAACCTTATCGGTGAGTGCTGTCTGCGGCCCCGACACCAGCGGAGGGCCAGGGATCGAGAGCTGGTTCCCCGATCACAACCTGCCCCTCTCCCTTCCCATCCCAAGGTTACGCCCGGATCGTCTTCGCCATCATTTCCTTCTACTTCATGCCCTGCTGTCCCTTCACGGCCTCCTCCTTCTATCTACTCAGTGGACTTCTAGACGCCTTTGATGGACACGCGGCTCGAGCCCTTAATCAAGGTGACAGAGCTCTACCACCACCACTACCACCGCTTGGGGACCCAACATCCCCCTGCCCTTTTCCTGCTTTTCCAGAACCTCAGAAATAGATGGCTCTTTCATTCCCATCTCTGTAAGAAAACCAAACAGGAATTTGGGGGGGATTTAAACCTGGGATTTAAGCTTGCTCTTGAGGACTGTACACGGCTTATGAAGGGTGGGGCCTAACAGTATGACCTAAACTGGACATAGTGATGTGAATGGAAGAGGTCTCTCTGCATAAATTTCCCTTTGGGGCGGGCGTGGCGGCTCATGCTTGTAATTCCAGCACTGGAGAGGCAGACAGAAAGATTGCTCCAAGTCCAAAGTCCTCTCAGGCTGCATTTTGAGAACCAGGTGAGCCAGAGCTGAAGAAGGAAAAAAAAAGTCATTGGGGCTGGAGAGATGGCTCAGAGGATCAGTTAAGAATGCTTACAGTGCTGGGCGGTGGTGGCGCTAGCTTTTAATCCCAGCTCTTGGGAGGCAGAGGCAGGTGATCTCTGTGAGTTCAAGGCCAACCTGGTCTACAAATCGAGTTCCAGTTCTGTCTGTTACACTGAGAAACCCTGTCTCAAACAAACAAACAAAAGGAATATTTACTGTTCTTGTACAGGACCCAGATTTGGTTTCCAGAACCCATGTGGTGGCCTACAACCACCTCTAACTCCAGTTCTAGGGGATCCAATGTTGTCTTCTGGTCTCTGTGGGCACCAGGCGCACATGTGGTGCACATACATGTATGCAGACAAACATACCATGAATTAAAAGATAAATAAGAAAATAAAACTCCATTCAACAGGTGTTCATTAGGGGACTACTATGTGCTAGTCACAGACAATAGGGACTCCAGAAGAGGTTGGAGCTGGGCTTCGGTGGTGGGTGGGGAGCAGGTGGTGCTTGGAGCTCCGACTAATTCATTAACGAATTCTCCAGATCCACCTCTAAAACTGCCCCTGAGACTTGGGGTCTCGTGCCTTTCTTTGGGGCCTTGGTTCTTAGTTAGAGGAGTTGAAGAGAGAGCTTCTCCGACCGCTTTCCTGCCACAGCCCGGTGTGGTCTCATTTCTTGTCCTCATAATCCTCGTCCTTTTGACCTCACCATCTATTGACAGCAGCCTGCTTTCCTTCTCGAGCAGTCGATGGTAGACATTTTCAAACTCCATTCATACTCAGCCCCGAGTGATAGGCCAAAGGTGGGTACCTGTCATCTAATATACCAGACAGTCTTAATTTTTTCAACTTCGTTACTTTTCAGGCACCCGGTTTGGGGCCATGCTCGATATGCTGACAGACCGCTGTTCCACCATGTGTCTCTTGGTCAACCTGGCCCTGCTGTATCCTCGAGCCACTCTGCTCTTCCAGCTCAGCATGAGCCTGGACGTGGCCAGTCACTGGCTGCATCTGCACAGGTCTGCGTTGATGCTGGAGGTGCTAATGAGTGGAAGACATTCCTGTGGGATTGGGGCTGGGGTGACTTCAGGCTCCCTGGGAGGTGTCTTCCTTTTTCTCTCCCCCTTGAGACAACAGCCCAAGACTTGCTTCGAATTTAGTGTGCACCCAGGTAGGCCTCAAATTCATGACAGTCTTCCCACTTCAGCCTCCTGGGTGCTGGAATTCTGTGCCAGCACGCCCCTATCCTTAGCTGAGGCCTCTTTTTAAATTTTGCCTTGTTAAAGTCCCAGGGTGACTGCCGTGTCTATGAGTGGGCTTGTCATTTTTAAAGGTGGCTTAAGCAATTTCTATCACGGGCCTGGCTGGATATTTTTGGATTCCAAATGCCAGGAGACGCATGAGTGCTTTATGGTGGGGCATTTAATCCTACTGTCCCTACCTAAGGAATTCTGAGGCCTTGAACAAGATGCAGTTTCAGCTTCACACCAGCTCCTCCGTACAGTGGAGGCAATGCCAGTTGCCAGTGCCGATTGGTGAGATGATTGGGTGGGTATGGTAGCAGTCAAAGCTCATGAAGTCTTTTGATTTTTCTCCCCAAGTTCCGTGGTCAGGGGCAGTGAGAGCCACAAGATGATCGACCTCTCTGGGAACCCCGTGCTTCGGATCTACTATACTTCTAGGGTGAGCCCTCCTTGCCCCTCCCTTACTTGCTCCGAAGATGGGAAGTCTTAGGCTGGACCCTGGTCAGGAGAGAGTGGCTGCCCCAACCCTCTAAGCAGGAGCTGTCCTTGGGCTGAGGCATGGTGAAGGGGAATTTGGTGGGAGGTCTGTGTGATCCTCCTGGCAGCATTAAGAATGAGGCTCTGAGACACAGACAGACAGACAGACAGAGGCTAAAGAATGATGCAGTAGGATGCAGTGTGCAGCTGGCCGAGAGGCCCTCTCCTGTCTGTGGCCCACGTCCCTGTGGGTTACGGTAGGGACACGGCCCTCCATCTTAGGCAACCTTTATTATGTGCAGCCTGCCCTGTTCACCCTGTGTGCTGGAAATGAACTCTTCTACTGCCTCCTGTACCTGTTCAATTTCTCCGAGGGACCACTAGGTAGGAAGAGGGGGTGGGGGTGGGGTTCCACCCTGCCCTGCCTGGGGAAAGAGAGGCCCCAGTCTCGCACCCCTCCGTCGCCTCCCACCATCCTCTCTCTGCCTCCCCACAGTGGGCTCTGTGGGACTCTTCCGAATGGGCCTCTGGATCACGGCTCCCATCGCCCTGCTCAAGTCCGTCATTAGTGTCATCCACCTCATCACAGCGGCGCGAAACATGGCCGCTCTGGATGCGGCAGACCGTGCCAAGAAGAAATGATCCTCGCCCGCCCCCAGCCGCCCACCTGCCCTGGGCATCTACTGCGCCACATGGCTCCTCTCCTCCTCCTCAGAGGTCCTTGTGTCATGTCTTATGTGTTCTCTAACCTGCTGGGATGGGGGTCAACCTCTGTGTGGTGTTGTCAGTGTCTTTTTAATCCTGAGGACCAGACCCATGCCTGTGACCCCAAGGACCTGGCACGGCAAAGCAGGAAGAATGCTCAGGAGCCCCCCCATCCAGCTGGTGCTCAGGAGCCCCCCCATCCAGCTGGTGCTCCGGGAGGCCCCCACATCCAGCTGGTGCTCCGGGAGGCCTGCCTGAGGATTGGGTGTTGCTACGTATCCTGCTGGCTCAGCCCTGGGGTCTGGCCTGGCCCGAGATTTGGGGGACACGTGAAGAAGGGAGATGTATGGCTCCCAGGTTTCCCAAAAGGCAGAAGAATCAGACTGATGCCGTTGGGCCAAGGAAGCCTGGGGTACCAGGCCCAGGAAGGAAGGGGCCAGGGCCCAGCTAGATCCTTCCCTGAGGCAAACTCCTCTATCCTGTCCTCTTGCTTTGGAAGCCTCCATAATAAAGGGGGGACGACCTTCACTCTTTTCGGACTTGTTTGCTTTGAGACATTCTTAGATGAGGGCCTAGGGTTAAAAGGAACTGGGTATAAAAGATCCACCTGGATGCTTTTCCCAAAGAAGGTGGCTGACTCCTCCCTGTCATGCCAGTGACCTTAGAGAGGCCCTGCCGGCTCTTGAGGTTCGCAAGCACTGTCTCTGTCCACTCGCTTTATGTCCCTGGCTGGTCACTTCCATTGTATCCTTGATATTTTCTACCCTCATGAGAATGTAAACTTCATGAGAGCAGACTATGTCTTTCTGATATCTGCCTAGAGTGAAAACTAGCCTGGCATGTGGTCGCTGCTTAATAAATACTCATGGAAAGATGGATGGTCTTCTCAGAGCATGGTCCTTAGGCCACTTAGAGCATACATTCCCTCACGCCCCATTGTGCTTCCTGGAACTCCTGGTCTTGCTTTGGCCTCTGGGTTTTGGGTTTACACTGTTACATGCCAGCCTAAGGGTTTTTGTTACTTTTCGTTTGGGCTTTTTTTTTTTTTTTAATGATTTATTTTATGTACAGTGGTGTTTTTTTGCCTGCATGTCTCTTTTGGGCCCCCTGCAACTGAAACTACAGACAGAGAAGAGCTGCCATGTGGGTGCTGGGAATGTCTCATAGCCCACATTGGCCTTGAGTTCCTAATTCTTTTGCTTCTGCCTCCTGAGTGCTGGGATGTGCCACCATACCCACTGAATTTTTAGTTTTTGAAACAGTATCACCATATATTACTGTGGTTGGCTTTGGCAAAATTCCTAGGTTCAAATGAGTCCCAACCTCAGTCACTGGGACTGTGGGTGCATGTCACTTCCTGGCACCAGATTTCTTTGTTTTGGGTTTTTGAGACATATAGCCCAGACTGGTCCCAACTGCTCTAGGAAGCTGGGGATGACCTTGAACTCCTGATCATCCTGGCTCCACCTCCCACATGCTAAGATTACTATAAGCAGGTGCCAGTAAACCCAGCACACTTCCTTTTTGAAGTGTATTGGGCGTGCCGTGGAGACCCCACGTTGCGGTTGTTGGCCGGCGTCACTTGTTTCGTCCTCATAATAGCTTGGCTGTTTTACCCAACTTGTATTTGGGAAAGCTGACATTCAGGTGCGATTTTGGAGTTTTTGGAGACAGGGTCTTACTATATAGCCAGGCTGGTCTCAAATTCAGAACCTTCCTGGCCACAGTTGGGCGTGTGCCACTACATCCAGTCAGATGAGATGTTGACATTTTAAGTAGATAGCTGGTGAGGACAGGGAGGGAAGAGTTATTGCTCTTGGCAGAACAAACAACCCACAGAGGCAGGGGTCCAGAGAGCACCCAGGCAATTAAGAGAGATTGAAATAGATCTTGGTCCATGTGTCTGGAACACTAAGTGCTGGGATGTAGGAGAGTTGAGGCACCAGCAGCCAGCTGAGCAGCCTGAGGAACTCAGGAGGACATCAGGCCTTTTTATTTATTTCCTTATGGAAATTCACTTTGGGTATGGGCTACCACCTTGAAGTGCTGTTTCCACACACTGTTTTGTCTGAATATGAGACAGATACTGTTGATCCTCTAGGGGGTGGGGTGGAGGGGGGCAGTTTGCCTCCAAAGCCTGCCCTCTTTGGCTGTTTCATGTCAGCAGGCTTCTAAATCATGGAATGCCCTCCATCCCTGACGTGGCCAGGTCCTGCCATGACTGAATGCCGATGCTGGTGGCTCTTCTCACCTCTTTTGGGGGGCATGCAGAATGGACATGGAAGGGCTGAGATGTTGGTGCTTAAGGAGAATGTTGACCCACACAAATCTGACCACATTTCATGTGGTCCAGAGACCCCATCAGGCCTGCTCTGGGGGAGGTGGTCTCCTAAAGACTTGCCTGGAAGTAGCCATTGCTCCCACCAAATGGATCTTCTGAGAATTCATCAGAGGATCCCTCTGCTGTCTCTGCTCCTACAGCCCTGCCTGACTCTAGGGCTCTGGCTGTAACCATATGTGACCCCCGCAGCCTCACTCGATGTGGAGTACAGCTGTATACGATCTTCAGAAGGAGCATGGGAGCGAACGATTGGCAGCAGGATGTTGCACCTGAGGCCTGAAGCCTGAAAGGGCTGACTGCACAGAAGGGCCTGTGTCCCATGAGGCTGAGCCTCGAGTCCGCGTGGGACCTTTAGTCTTCCATTCAGTGGTTGGACTCAACTCTGAAAGAACCTGCAGGGCACAGGGCCTGCATTTACAGCCTAGGATCTGGAGGCTCTTGATCTGGAGGTGGGGGGTGGGGAAGTTTGGAATTTGGTCCTGGAGTCTACTTGATGCAGGGAATAGAGTGGAGTCACATATGTGCAGTTTAGTCAGCCTTATCTTGAGGCATTCCCTAGGGTCTTCACCAACTTTGAGTGAAAAATATTTGGGAAAGAAATTGCATATCCACTGGATGTGTGCAGAAGTTTTTGTTATTGTTTTCTTTTTTTGTTTGTTTGGTTTTGTTTTTTGTTTCTGTTTTTTGAGACAGGGTTTCTCTGTATTGTTTTGGTGCCTGTCCTGAATCTCGCTCTGTAGACCAGGCTGGCCTTGAACTCACAGAGATCCTCCTGGCTCTGCCTCCCGAGTGCTGGGATTAAAGGTGTGCGCTGCCACCGCCCGGCTTGTTACTATTTTTTAATGATATGGTATACCAACTAGCTCCATAGCATCGACATGGTGTTAGACATTATAGGAATGTGGGGATGATCTGAAGTATGTGGGAGCATTGTATAGGATTATGTGTAAATACTACACCATTTTTTTTATGGGTGGACACAGATCTTGAGTTCCATGTTGGGTTGTGTGTCTTAGAACGAACCCTCCATAGGTACAGAGGGATGATTATAATTCCCTAGAAATTAACTTTGTTCATTCAGGCTGAATGAATAACCTCATGCAAGCAGCATGGTTCATTCCATGCAATGGCTGTGTCTTGGAGAGGGCAGGAGATGAGTGTTTCCAGTCTGCTGTTCTTGGGGTGCTCTCAAGTCTCCTCCATTTCATGATGCAGTTAAAAATGACCCTGCCTGCAGGAGAGATGGCTTACAGTTAGAAGTCCTTGCTGCTCTCACAGAGGATCAGTGTTCTAGTCCTGGCACCCATACCATGCAGCTTCACAACCACCCTGAACTCTAGCTCCAGGGAACCCAGTGCCTCACGGGTACCCACATTCAACATGCACGGGCACACACGTGTCCATAAACAAAAGGTGGGGTTTGTTTTGGTTTTGGTTTTTCTTTGTTTTTTAGCTAGATATGGTGGTGCACATCTTTAATCCCAGCACTCAGGAGGCAGAGGCGGGAGGATCTCTGAGTTCCAGGCCAGCCTGGTCTATAGAGTGAATTCCAGAACAGCCAAAACTACATAAAGAGACACTGTCTCAAAAAACAACAGGTTTTTTTTTTTTTTTTATTCTAATTTTTGCTTATTTATTACTTTTAGTTTTTGGAGATGGGTTTTACAGTGGTCCTGGCTGCCCTGGAACTCACTGGCCTTGAACTCATAGAGATTCACCTGCCTCTGCCTCCCAAGTGCTGGGATTAGAGGCATGTGCCACCATCAACTGGCTGATTTTTTTTTTTTTTAATCTTGGGGGAAAAAAATCAACTACACAAACAAACAAACAAAAAACAACCCTAGCTGTTATAACAAATTCCAGGATGCAATGGTAGGAAGTTTCCAAGACTAGTGGGGCATGCTTGTAAGCCCAGTAGTCAGGAGGTTGAGGCAGACGGATCACTGAGTTCAGGAGGCCAGCCTGGACTATGTAGTGAGACCGTCCGCCATGCCCACCCTCTAAACTCTCTTCCTATAAAAGGTTCTTTAAACCAGTTACTTTTTCCAGTATTCAACCAAAGGAAAGCCATCTGTACCAGCTGGAGGAAATGGCTTGTGATGGACTTGAGCAGTGACCATGCTGTTATTTCTGTCTGTTTATTTTCTGGGCAATTTATGGGTAACCGTGGGAGCTGACTGGAATCTGCCCCCGTGTGAGCAGGGACCCTGCTGTATTCAGTGAGGTGTTTTCCTGTCATGGAGGTACATAGACCTGCCTGCTACCTGTGCTGGGCCAGTCTTCACGCATACAATCTAGAGTGATTTCTCGACTGCCTGGGACTGGAAACCCTATGGAGTACATACAGTAGTCAGGCCAGGCTAGTTATGCTGCGGTAACACCACTCTCCACCCCAGTCTCAATTGCTCCGGATGGTATACACATTCCCTTCCCACCACCTGTCCCTCATGGTTGACCTGTACCTCTCCTGGATGCCATTCTCCATCCTGGATGCAGGCTGACGGAGTAGCCTGTGTGGGGAATATTACTGATCATACTTTTATATGGGAAAGAGAAGAGTGTAGTGATTATGTTATGTCCCCAGCATTTCATTGACGAGAACAAGTCACATGAGCAACCTGATGGGCACTCGGCATCCATATGGAGACAGGAAGTCATCATTGGAAGTGAAGCCAGAGGCCGGGGGTGACAGTAAGGCTGGAGAACTGGACTCTGAAGACAGTGGTGCTGGCTGAGAACGAAGGTAGGAGGAAAGGGGTGCAGGGGGGCCTGCCCTGAGGGCTGTGTAGACAAAACAGCACTGGCCAATGGTGAGGCAGAAAGAAAACCAGAGTGGTCACAGGAGCCCAGTGTGGACAGAGGTGACCTGCCAAATGTCAGGTGAGGCTAGGCGGGAGCAGACGGAACTGGACAGACGCCACCTGTGATACCGATGAAGAAGTGGAGAGCCTGGGGGGGGGGCACTCCTTTAATCCCAGCACTCTGGAGGCAGAGGCAGGCAGATCTCTGTGAGTTCAAGGACAGCCAGGGCTGTTATACAGAGAAACCCTGTCTGAAGAAAAACAAAAAACAAAAACAAGGGGAAAAGAAATTTAAAAAATTTATACATGTGTATATGTGTATATATGTTTGTATGCATGTATATATATAAAGAAGTGGAGAGGCCAGGTGGTGGTGCACGCCTTTAATCCCAGCACTTGGGAGGCAGAGGCAGGCAGATCTCTGTGAGTTTAAGGCCAGCCTGGTCTACAAAGTGAGTTCCAGGAAAAACAAAAATGCAGACAGAAAAGAAGTAGAGATACACTAATGAGGACAGTCTGAAAAGCCAATGAGGTGTGAGGAATGTGAACTGAGACCTCAGAGAACTCTGGGGAAATCTGGATGGGAAGCAAAAGAGGAGAGGTAAGACAGGAAGGCGTGTAGGACTCGGGGAGCACTTCTGTTTTTTTGTGGGGGCTGTGTGCATGCTGCACGCACATGTGTGCAGAGGTCAGAGGAAGAGGACATCTCCACCTCATTCCCCTGAGACCAGGTCCACAGCCTGCAGCTTTATGGCTACGCCAGCTGGCCAGCAAGCCCCAGCAATCCTGGCTCCGACCTCAGGGTTGGGGTCCCAGCCTTGCAGCATCGCCACAGCTGCTTTTTGTTTGTGGGTACTCGGGATCCAAACTCAGATCGTATGCTCTTAACAGGGAATGACTTCTACCTGTTTTATGTGTCACAGAGTTGAAGGAATTCATAGACGGATAACTGGGGCCCAAAAGAGGAATAATTTCTGGTTGCCAAGGCAGGAGATGGGTTAGGAGTCAGCTCTCAGGACAAGATGGGTGGGACCTAGGGCCCGAGGTGAGGAATCCTCAGTGGGTACCATGACGAGGACAGACAGATTGCTGATCCGCTGCTGGGAGGGAGACAGCCTTCCTGCCCAGTGTGCTGCTATTTTTTTCACAGAGGTGAGAAAAAGTGGGCAGGGAGGAGGAGGGTGAGAAGAGGAGGTATGAACAGTTGTTCTGAAGGGAGGAGATTGTCAGGGGGAGCAGGCCTCCCCGGGGGCTGTGACTGGAGTCTAAAATGAGAATGCTCACATGCTGGGGTCTCCTCTGGGGTTACAGACGGAAGGAGGGAGCTAGTGGACAGCAGCTGACATGTGCTGATCTCAGCTCTGCACAGTGAGGCTGGAGGACTGAGTTCAATGTCAGACCCCGTCTGGAAGGAAGGAAGAGAGGAGGGGAAGGGGGGGACTGGGGGGAGAGAAAGGGATGGAGGAAAGGAAATGAGGAGGCAAGAGCAGGAAAGCAAATGCTGAGGGAATAGTTCAGTGACCGGGCATCTGCAGTGAGGGCCCTGAGCTCCTTACCTAGCAATGTGCCATGGGGGGGGCGGTCTTTTCCCACTAAACATGGCAAGGGTGAGGAAGGGAAGGGAGTCACAGGCTTTGATTGAGTGACTTGTAGGGACAGAGCCCAGCATCCAAGTTAGGCAGTGAACAAGTGATGTTTCCCAAAGTCGCGTGGTTACTGGCAGTAGCAGGAGCAGTCAGAGGAAGCCTCGGAGCCAGGAGCTGAGACCTGAAGGGACAGCCACCAGCTACAATCTTACTTGTCCCTAGAGGCCCTCCGCAATACACAATGTTTAATAGACTTCAGGTACCAGTGGAAGAACTTGTAATTAATTAGTTCTCTTGAGGGAAGGCTTGGGGAGGTCGGGAGTAGGAACTCACAGAGCCAAGCCAGAACGGCCCAGCGCTGGGCGTTAACACGGGCAGGCCCTGGGCCTCATCAAGTCCAGGCTTTAGTAGAGACACCGACCACACAAATGCACCTCAGGAGCACTCGGGAGATGCAAAGCTCATGAGATGAGGCTCTAGTGAGGGAAAAGGAATGAAACCATCATCACCAACCTTGCTTAGCTGGGAAGCCACGGGCCCATTTCACACATGGGAGGAAGAGAGGCTGAGTCACCTTCAGAGCCGCACAGGAAACGGGGCTAAATTTTCCCCTCCACTCCAGGATCATTTTATTTCCACAGTGGTGACAGACAGGGCAGGTCTGACATCTAAAACCCAGCCCCCTCGCGCCTCTACTGCGTTCCTGCCGACTGAGCCCACATCGTTTCACCAAATAAAGGCCCTTGGCCAGTTTGGGTAAAGTTTGAGGGGCAGAAAGGAAAGAGGGCACCCCAATGCTCCTTAAAAGCCCAGACCAGAGCCTTCCGAGTGCACTCTAGACCCTGCTGCCCCTGGCGGGGTCCTCATCCAGGAGGGAACGGGTGCCTAGGGCAAGCCTGGCGCACCAGCCGGCGCTGCAGGCTCCTGGTGAGGCCGGCAGGTGGCGCCATGGGAGTCTCCCGTGTCAGGCTCAGCCCGGCTCTGCAGCCTGAGGGAGACTCAACTGGGTGGCCAGGATTCATGGAAGAACCAGCTGTGAGCTGTTGCAAGGGTAGGAGTGGTCCCAGTGTGTGCTGGCCCAACGGAACCCTTCTGCGGCACCGTCCCCTCTACCGGGGGTCTAGAAAGCTGTGCTCTGAAGGACGGCAGGCTCGGACGGCTTTGGGTCCCACGCTTATCGCTGTGGCTTTAGGTTAGTTTTCTCCCTGACTGTTTCCTTGGAGACCAGAATAGTCTCCGGGAATTATATCAAGACTTGAGGGGCTTCTTCTCTTCACCAGTAAGCTCCCTTGTCACCCAGGCTAGAGGCAACAGAAAAGAGCTTGAATTTCCGAAGTTATCGTTTTATTTTATCTATCGTCAGTACAATCAGTGTTGACCTAAGGCACGGCGCGGCTGCTTCAGAGAGATCGGAGCAGGAGACTGGCAAAGGCCACCCTTCCCCAGGCTGGGCCTCCCACGTTACTTCTGTGCTGGCGGCGGCTGACCGTCAGCCCCCAGCCCCAGCAGCCCGAAGGCCGTGTTGAAGAGGTTGATGGGAGAAGAGCCATCTGTGATGAGAGTGGATTTCAGGCCCAGGGACTGGAGAAGTTTCACCTGCAGGGTGGGAGGATAAAGTCAGGCAAGAAGCCCCTCAGAAACCGGTGCTTTATCTCGGCTGCTCCCTCTAGAGGGGCCCTCCTAAACCAGCCACCGTCACCCCGCGCGGGTCACCCTTCCTGACTCTGAGGTGCTGATGTCTCATCTGTTTCTGTCCCCCTCACAGCGCTGGCTTGGCAGGGTCTAGGACAGTGCCTGATGCTGGTGCGGCATCGCATGGTGCTCAACGACAGGTCACAGAGACAGCTCACTCCCCAACCCCTTCCCATCCGCCAACATTTCCCCAAACGCGTTTGCCTTTTACCTCCTTGGCTCCCAGGCCAACATCCACTCTCCCTCTGTGCCTTTCTGTCTCACCTGCATCTCCGGCCCAGCCACAGCCAGGTCCTTGATGGTGCCGGGGCCCAGGGCCGCTGTCATCTCCTTGAACTTCTTTGCCTCCACATCCGCTAGCTGCTGCGCCTTGCTCACTTCCAGCTGCAGCTGGGCCCGGGCGTAGACCAGTTCCAGCTCTCGTACTTTCTGTACTCGCTCCAGCTCAGCCTCCTGGAAGAGGGAGACCAGGCCAGCTTGAGGTCATGCGGCCTAGGAACTGTGCAGCAAATCACCCAAGCCAGCAACCCCCGGGGGGAAACTGAGGCAGAAGAGAGCCTCAGGTGCAAACCCCAGCTAGGCCACTCTTGAGTTGGTGACTCTTAGGCAGGGGTCCCCCAGTCCAAGCCGCAGTGTAAAATGGAGGTGACAGGTACCTCAAGCATGGAATGAGGTCACGGATGTAAAGCACACACCACAGGGTGGGCGACGCTTCAGGGCTCAGCCGTGGGATGACTAATGAGCCCCGTCTTCCGTTACCGAGGGCAGACTTGGCAAACCCCTGGGAGCTTGAGCAGCGCTGTGTGTCAGGCTGTCTACTCGCTATCCCGCTTGGTTTCGGGGCCTTCAACCAACGACGGGCCTCTCCCCGGCCCCAATGCCACCCTTTCCGCAGCCACCCCCAGCTCACCGTCTCAATGGCCAACGCCTGCGCCTTCAGCTTGGCCTGCAGTACAGAACCTTCCCCTTCAATCCGCGCAGCCTCGGCCCGGGACTCGGCCTCTGCCTTGGCGTTCCCTGTGCTTTCCACAGCCATGCTGCGGGGGAAACAGAGTTGGGGGAGACCTAGAAGGAAAGCCCGCCCACCCAGGGACTTGAGGGGGGCACCATGACACAGGTGTGACGGTCAGAGGACAACTTGTGAGGATCGGTCCTCTCCTCCCGCTGGGTGGGTCCCTGGGAACTCAGGTCATCAGGCTTGGGAGCAAGGGCCTTGACCCACTGTGTCGCCCTGCTGGGCCATGATTTTTAATTTTCTTCCAATGCTGGGGGTGGAGCCTTGTACGTGATAGGCAAGTGCCCTACCTCTAAGGCACATCCTCAGCCCTTCTTGGGTCTTGATTTATGCCTGAAAGTGTGCTCTGCTTGCCTCTCACCCCGACCCCTGCCCGAGCCCAGCAGCTTTGCCAAGACCCTCAGACCGGCCAGTCTTTCCACCTCCATGTCTTGGCCCACCTCATAGCCTCAAGCTCCAAGAGTTCCTTGCGGGCTTTCTCGGCTTCTGACTGGTCCAAGATCTTCTGCCTCTCAAGCCGGCCACGGGCTTCCTGCTCTAGTCTCTGAGCCTCATGCCTGGGCAAGAACAAGAGCAGATGAGATGGTAGTGTGAGGCCAGAGGGGAGAAAGGAGCACCTGGGGCAGAGACTGACCCTGGCCCCCTCCCCAAGCACTCAACCTGCCCCTGGACCCAGAACAATGGGCAAGGGCAGCAGCCATAGCGCAGCTCTAGGCCTGTGGAAGGCAGACATGCCTCATGGCTCTGCTTTCCTGGAAGCACCCTCCCGTGGGACGAAAACAGGCTAGGGTGCTTCCAGACACGGATGAGCACCTGGGAGCAAGTGGATGAGTGGGAAGAGAGTTACAGGAGAAAGTAAGGGGTCCTCCGAGGAGGTGACCTTGGGCCGGAAAAAGTACACTAGGCCAAGAATTTCCAAAGGCCCAAGGTGGGACCAAGCTGAAGGCTGGGGACAGGAAGGCAGAACTCTCCTGGAGAGCCTGGAAGGCCCTGAAAAGAGTGGGAAGCCACCGGAGCGGGAACGTCCTGTTTTAATGCTCATGCTGGGTAGAGAAGAGACCCTTGGGGACCAGATGGCAGCAGGCAGACCATTTGTAAATGCCACTTTATTCAGGTCTAGGCACTAGCTGAGGTGCTTCCCCTGTCCCACCCCCCCAACCCCCCGCCCCACCCCACTCACTTGGCTGCTGCCTCCTGGGAGTTGGTGGTAATTTCAATGGCTAGCTGGACACTGCGCTGAAGGGCGTCCCGGGTCCGCTGGTCCACAGGCTCTACAGACTGCACGTCCACACTGCTGACCACCAGCCCATTTTGGGGGAAGATGGCGCGGTCACGAGCCTGGGGCAGGAGTGTGCCATCAGGACCTGTGTCTTCGGACATCTCAAAGCCAAAAACAGCCATGCGAATGATGCGAGCTGAGTTCTTGTGGAAGTCGTCAAAGGTGACGGAGGCTACGGCCCCTCGCACTCGGGACGCGATGGCTTTGCATGCGTCTCCCACGAAGTCGGGCACGGAGAAAAGCTTCGCTGTCTCTTCAGGGTCATCCCGGTTCTTCAGCTCAAAGTGCCTGTGAACAGAGAGGCCCAGAGTGGGAAGCTGTTTTCCCACAAGAAGTGATAGCTTTTCCGAGCAGGATTTCAACACCCATCCCCTGGGGCTCCTACAGTGGAGATGTTAATTTGTGCCCAGCAAGCACCTCTGTTCTATCTTCAGAGTCCCTACGGTGGAGATACCTATTCCCCCATTTTACAGAAGAGGAAATAGAGTTAGAGGTGTTAAATTCAAGGTCACACCACATGTGGCAAGACAAAACTTGAATCCCAGGCAAGATGGCTCCAGGGTCTGTGCTCTTCACTGTCGCTAGGCCAGCTCCCTCTCTGCCTTGGTCAGTGTGCTAGCTCTTCACCAGACGCCGGTGAACACCACGTCTCCAGGTGACTCCTGGAGACAGGGCCTCACCCAGGAGACCCAGGCTGGCTTTGAACCCTTTCAGCTGACACTGGCCTTGAATACCTGATTCTCCTGCTTCTACCTGCTGAGTGCTGGGTTACAGCCATGCACTGTTCTGATAGTGTTCATTTAAAAAAAAAAAAAAGTATTGTGTGTGTTTGTGTGCACAGTGTGGGAGGGCCATGGCCTTCCTATGGAGGTCAGAGGGCCACTTTGTGAAATCGGCTCTCTCGGTCCACCTTGATGTGGGCTCGGGGACAGCTGAGGTCGCCAGGGTTTGTACAGCAAGCTCCTTTACCTGCCCCTGCTTTACCTGCCCCCTGCTTTACCCACGCCCCTGCTGGCTTTTTGGAAAAATAGTTTGTTATTTCACAATTTCATACACGTATATAATGTATTTTGATCACACTTACCGCAGTACCTCCTCTATTCTTCCTCCCACCCCACCCCCACGCCTCCTTCCTAACCTCACTCTATGACTTTTTTAAAATGACCCCCTGAGTTAATTCGGGCCCTTTGTATGAGCATTGGTATGGAGTTGTTTACTGGAGTGTGCGCAACTTAGAGGTGGCGACATCACTGAAGACAAGCTATTCTCTTGCCCCCAGCACCCCAGCATTCAATGTTTCATTACAGCCTTCCAGTGCTCTGTGAAGTAGGTCAACTTCATTTCCCAGCGAGGGAAAAGGAGGAAAACACAACGTTCCTTATACGGGTCCCCAGACGGCAGAGAGCACAGCTGGGACGGGACCCAGCAGTGTATTCTGGCTGCAGGTTCACACCGCTCATGTTCACTGATTATAAAAAACCATTCTCTTAAAAAAGAAAACTTGCAGAAGCCTTTAGTCCCAACACCAGGGAGGAGAGCTAGGTGAATCTCTGTGAGTTTGAGGCAGCCTAGTCAACATATGAGTTCCAGGACAGCCAGAGCTGTAGAGAAATCTTGTCTCAATGCAGTGTTAAGCAGGGTAGTCCCCTTTTACTGGGGCCCTGACGCCCCCATCCTAGAAGGTTAGGCCACACCCTCCCCACATTTCCTAAACTCCCAGCACCCTCCTGGTCGAGGGCACCGAGGCCTGCCTCTGCCCTCCTCGTTCCTGAGGCTGCCCCCAGGTCCGAGCTCCCTCCTGGTCTAGGGCACCGAGGCCTGCCTCTGCCCTCCTCATTCCTGAGGCTGCCCCCGGGTCCCAGCGCCCTCCTGGTCTAGGGCCTGCCTCTGCCCTCCTCGTACCTGAGGCTGCCCCCGGGTCCCAGTCTCACCAGTTGTAGGCAAGTTGCAGCTGCAGCCGGGCATGGTCTGCGGTTTCAATGGTGATGACGTCAGTAAAGAAATCAGGTCCCAGCAGCAAGCAGAGTGCACGGCGAGCGTGTGGACGCTTGGGCCGCCCAGCAGACAGGGACAATACCGTGAACTGCTCCTCAGGGTCCAGGGACACTAGCTCAGGCCCAAAGACCACTCTGTGGAGAAAGGGGGACGTCAGACCCTCTGAGAGCATCGCTCGGGACCCCGCAGAGGCCTTCTGTCTGCTCACCGGGCTCTCTTGGCTCTGTAGTCATACACCTGTACAGCTGCATTGTGTGGGACACGGTAGCTGACCACTCGGGTCTTGTTCCTTGGAGCTGAGGGCTGAAGGACCTTGCCCGTGACCGTCTGACCCCTGTCTGCCAGAGGGTCATGCCCCAAGGTCAGCAGTTCCTCCACCCCGGGAGGCAGCTCCTTTTCCCATAGGACTTCATCCTGGGTCAGCATGTAGGTGCTTCCAATCACAGCCCGCACCTAGGAAAGGAATTTTCAGAGAGGGTAGGAGGGAGAATGTCACCCCTAGTGTCCTGAGCGGACCCTGTCCAGGGCTATCACAGTATCCTGGTTAAAGGAGGTCTCTGCAGGAAGGCTGCACTCAAGCTTAGTTGCCATCTGCGAGGTGCTTTCTCAAGCTATGCCCAGGCTTTACTTTCCTCATCTGTATAATGGGCCATCCGGGTTACACAATGAGGAGCATTCACAAGTCTAATTCAAAGAACAGCACTTGGCAAGTGCTTGATAGTATTTCTAGGATTTCCCTTGATGGAGCAGCATGGGGGGGCATCACAGCCACAGACGTGACCCTAGGAAGTACCTCATATACACAGACATCATCTTGGACTCCGAATTGTTTCTACATTAGATCCTCAGGGAAAGAGGTGGCCAATGTAGTCCTTAGTCAAACCAAGGTCAAGGTTTTTTAGGTGAAGCAGCAAAGGAGAGTCTACAAGAGATGTGGGCCGTATTCCTGTGTGACCTTCATGCTGGGATCACATCTGCAGTAGGGCAGAACCCCTGTCCTAAAGCCTAGTTCATCCTCTCAGCTGGAAGCTCTAAAAGGTGACATTTAGCACGAAGACAGCAGGTGGAATATGAAATGGCCTCACATCTGCCCGACAGCCACCTGGCTGCTGCTGTGTATGCTGTTGGATCCTTCCCCCAACCTGCCTCTTCCCATTAGCATCGCCCGATTGCCCAGAGGAAGCCACTGCTGGCCCCTCCCACCCCCCAGCTGGTACCTTCCCGGTCTTGACATCCTGCACATAGATGCCCTCATTTTGGTCCAGAGGGATGGCCTGGCGCTCCTCCACCACCTCCACTTTTGCAGACGGCACGTACTCCAGGGGCCCGCGGATGAGCCAGCGGTCTCCCGCCTGGTGGGAGACCTTCTCCTCCTCCTCCCCCTCCTCCAGGGCCTGCAGCGCCCTCAGCAGCAGCCCCTGCTGCTCGGACAGCACGTACACATCCTGGATGCCTCTCTCCAGCCTCTCCCCTGGCTGGAGGAAAAAGGACTTCTCTCCCTAGTGGGGAAGAGGGGAGGTCAGGACGCGGAGCCACTCAGGCCTCAGCAGAGCCTTCTGGCTGGCCGCCTCTGCCGACCTTGAGCCGGCTCTTCTGGGGGCCACTTCCCCATCCACACGCTGTGCTGGGCTTGTGTCGAAGACGGAAGCCCAGCACACCCCCGTCATAGCGCCTGTCTCTCTGTCTGGACAAACGCTGGCAGCTCACCTTGTCAAGCCTGTAAATGGTCGGGACCTAGGTCCTCAGGCTAAACAAGTAAGAATTACCCTAAGCTGGGTGCAGTGCATATGTCTGTAATCTCCACACTTTGGAAGCTAAAGAAGGATCATCCTGGGTCCAAGGCCAGTCTAGGTAACAAAATGAGAACCCTGTTACAAAAACCAAAACAAAGAATCCCCAAAGAAAATAAGATGGTCACAAAGAAATGATATTTATTTAACCTATTGTTGTTTTTCATTTTGCCCACGGTTTGTTTTATTGATCTGGTAGAATTTGAGGGTGGATGTGGTGATATTGTGTTCCCCAAAATATTGTGCACCCTAATAAACTTATCTGGGGTCAGAGAACAGAACAGCCACTAGATACAGAGGCCAGAAAATGGTGGCACACACACCTTTAATCCTATCACTTGGGAGGCAGAGATCCATCCGGATCTCTGTGAGTTTAAAGCCACACTGTGAACAGCCAGGCATGGTGACTCACGTCTTTAATCCCAGGAAGTGATGGCAGAAAGGTATGTAAGGTGTGGAAACCAGGAACTAGAGAAGGTTAAGTTTAGGCTTTTGAGCAGCAGTTCAGCTGGGATCCATTCCGGATGAGGACTCAGAGGCTTCCAGACTAAGGAAACAGGATCAGCTGAGGGATTGGCAATGTGAGGTAGCTGTGGACTGTTCTGTTTCTCTGATCATTCAGCATTCACCCCAATACCTGGCTCCAGGTTTGATTTTATTGATAAGACCTTTTAAGATTCGTGCTACAGGTGGGCAAACTCTGGTCACAGGGCCAGATCTGACCTGCCACTATGCAGTTTATTGGTGGTGTTGATGGTGTGGCACTTCGCCATGTTGCCCAGGCTGGCTGTGGACTCCTGGACTCTTGGATCAGGCTCTTGTATCAGGTGGGAACACAGCTGTACACTTCACTGGCTTTTTTTCTTCTCTCCTTTGAGAAGGGGTCTTGCTGTGTAGCCCAGGTTGGCCTCAAATTCTCAACCCTTCTGCCTCAGCTTCTTAAGTGTTGTGAGTACAGGTGTGTGCCACATCTGGCCCAGCTTATATTTTAAGGAATATACAGACTTCTCTCTGTATCTGTGTTCTATGTATAATGGGTTCTAGAACTTCTCACCTAAAAGCCCCAAAGTGGTGCTCAAGTCCCTTATGGATACAGCCCACACATCCTCCTATGAACCTTAAATATAGATCATATGTAGATTACAGATTACTGATAATACCATGTAAAGGCTGGATTAGGAAAAATAATAAAGAAAAATTTACATATTTTCTGTTCAGATGGAATTTTTCCAAAAATTTTTTGTCTGCTGTTGACTGAATCATAGATGTGGGACTTGTGGATAAAGAGTGCTGACTGTGTTTGTGTGTGTATGTATGCGTGTTTAGGTGGGAGGGTATGTGTGCATGTGTGTGTGGATATGTGTGGAGGCCAGAGGTCAACCTTAGATGCCACTCCTCAGAAGCCAGTTAACTTTTTTAAATTGATGTTTAAACTGATTTATTACTATTAATAATATTTTGCATGTATGTGTGCACATGCCGTGGCACACATGTAGAGGTCAGAGTTCAGTTTGCAGGAGTCAGTTTTCCCAGTCTACCAAATAGGTTGTGGGGATTGAACTTGGATCATCATGCTTGGTGGGAAGCATCTTTATGCACTGAGCCACCCCGCCAGCCTTCCCTGGTTGTCTGAGACAGGGCCCCTCACTGGAACCTGGGGATCAATGACTAGACTAGGTTGGCTAGGCAGCAAGCCTCACAGATCCCCCAGGATCTCCTGCCCCAGCCCTGGGATTCTAGGTACATGCCCCATGCCAGTGGGGACGAGGCATTGAATTCAGGCCCCATGCTTGCCTGTTACCAACTGAGCTGCTCCTCAGCTCCGGACTGTTTTTATTGTGATATAGTCCACAAGTTTTACCCATTTAGAGCATGAAACTCATGTTAGTAGATTCATAATCACTTGACTGTCTCAACTGTGTAAGTCTAGAATATTTTTATCACCTTGAAAAGAAACCTGTACCCGTGGCTCCCATCCATCTCCAACCAACAATCTACTGCCCGAGCCTCTGGATTTCTACATTCTGGACATTTCACATATATGGAATCATACAGTGTCTGCCCTTTCATGTCTGGCTTCTTCACTTAGCTGCTGTTTTCAGTCTTTGTCTGTTGTGGTATAAAAAAAATACTTTTTTTTTAAATTCCACCATATTGATATGCCACATTTTTAAAAATCCATCCATCCATCAAATGATAGACACTTGGGTTGTTTTGTTTGTTTGTTTTTGAGATTGGATCTCACTATGTAGCCTTGGCTGGACTGGAATTCACAGAGATCTGCCTGCCTCTGCCTCCTGAGTGCTGGGATGAAGGGCGTGGGCCACCGTGTCTGAAAAGGGCAGTCTTGGCTTTTACTACCTCCTGAACCCCTTTCTTTTCTTTTGTTTTTAGACAACATCTCATGTGTTGGGGTGGCCCAGAACTCACTCTGGGTCTTGAACTCCTGATCCTCCTGCCTTAACCTCCCTAGTGCATTGAGTAGCTTTAGTCCAAATCTTATCCACATAAGGCCTAAGCTGTCTAGTCCCTGTCTTTGCGGTGGCAGCTTGCTAAGCTGTCACAGGGGGTGGAGGAGGGCGGGGGAGGGGGGGAGGGCCGGGGAGGTCAGGAGAGGGCAGAAGGTGGGGAGGCTGTGAAATTTGTCTTATACAGAAGAAAAAGGTTCTGGAACATGGAGGAGCAAATCCCAGGACCTCTAGGTGGGGCCGAAGTTTCCAGAAGTGGCAGCAGCAGGTCCATAAGGTCTGAAGAGGAAACCCAGGACCACTAAGGGAAGTGAATAGGGCAGTGTGTCAGGAATGTAAAGCCAAGTGTGTAAAAGCACTGACGGTGTTGAGAATGTGTGTACTGTTTAGAAGAAGTGAAGGGAGCGAGATTAGAAGACCTCTGGTCACTCAAGGGTCTTGATCCTCACGAGCTCTGGGGCGGAGGGTGGCTTACCTTGACGACACGCTTTTGTCCCAGCTGGTTCTTGCCATCTGGTCCCATTGGGTCAAGGATGACACAGTAGTGCCGAGGTCCCAGAGTGGTGATGGGTACCACCCCCAGCACCTCCTCATAGACATCTGGCACATGGGCTTCTGTGTCCCGGACGGTCACTAACCACTCCTCCCCAGTGCGGTGGACCACTCCCCGAAGGTCCTTGAAGTTCTGCAGAGCCCGGAGGTGCAGGGCTGTCTGCAGGAAAAAACACACACGGGGTGCTTGTGGAGGCCTCCCCACCACCTCCCCTCTGCCAGCACCCTGGATTTGAGAATACCGTAGGCCCCTAACTGGTCCCAGTGCCCACCTACCCTGGAGGATGCTCCAGGGCTGCCCTCTGGAGATCTGACCTATGACCTGAGGGCTGCTGCTTCTCCTTTCCTGGCACATTGTCTGCCTCTCTGAGCACTGCCTAGCCAGTTCCCTAACCCACATCCAGAGCACAGACCTTTTCTGTAAGGATCACAGCGTCCACCACGTCCAGCACCTCTTCGAACACCGCCGGGAGATAGGCACCCACGGATCGGACCAGCCACTCCTCACCTGGGTCGTGAGCAGGAAGGAGGAGTCAGCACAGCTAAGCCTCCCGCCATGGCTTCTCCACACAGCCTAGGTGACAGGACCAAAGAAAAGCCACCCCCCAACACTCCAGGGTTGAGCGCCTGACAAGGTCCTTACAGCCGCTCTTTTCTATGAGGCCAGAGGAAAGTAAGATCCATCCCAGAAGATTTAAAACAACAACAACAACAGCCTTTGTTGTTTTGCGGGGCCTGGTGGCGCATACCCATAACCCCAGCACTCATGAGGTTAAGGTGGGAGGATCAGGAGTTTTCTTTAAGCCTAGGCTACATAGGGAGACCCATCTCAAAAGGCAAAACCCAAAAAACTGCTAAGGCATTTCTAGAATGCCAAGTCACCGCTCCAGTTTCAGCTTGCGATGCTGTCTCTAAGCACCAAAGACTTGATTTTCCATTCTCCTGCAATGGGCAGAAGGCCCTCTACTGGGCCTGCGAGTGTCATGTTGTTTATTGGAGCAGCGAGTCTACCAGCAGCAAGTCACCCAGTCTCACCCTGCCTGGCCACAGACCCTGGGCAAGGGCTTCAGTCTTGCCATGCGGAAAATGGGGCAGCAGGGCTCACACAGCTGTCAGGGGCCCAAATAAAATACCATCCATCACTTTGAACCAATATCGGGCAGACGGATTTGAACACCTTACTTTTTGATCTAGAACCAGGTAAGAGGTAGCCACTGCCCACAGTTTAGGGTAAAGAGTGGGGAGGGTAGCTGGGTGTGGTGGCACACTTTTTTAATCCCAGCACTCAGGAGGCAGAGGCAGGCAGATCTCTGTGAGTTCAAGGCCAGCCTGGACTACAGAGTGAGTTCCAGGACAGCCAGGGCTACACAGAGAAACCCTGTCTTGAAAAACAAAACAACGCACTTATAATCCAGCAGTCAGGAAGCTTAGGCAGGATTGCCATGAGTTTGCAGCCATCCTGGACTACAAGATGAATACCAGGTCGGGGCTACATGAGACACTGTCTCAAAAACAATAGACCTGGGGAGCCTCTTATCTGGCTCAGAGGTTAAGAGCACTGGCTCTTCTTCCAGAGGACTTGGGTTCAATTTCCAGCACCCACATGGTGACTCACAATGGCCTGGGCCTGTTACTCCAGTTCTAGGGGATCAGACACCCTCTTCTGGCCTCCATGGGCACTGGACATGAAAGTGGTGCACAGACATACATAAAACACTCATACATGTGAAAATAGGGTGATGATATATTTTTTTAAATCTTAAAACCAACAATGGGCTGGAGAGGTGGCTCAGAGGTTAAGAGCACTGGCTGCTCTTCCAGAGGTCCTGAGTTCAATTCCCAGCAACCACATGGTGGCTCACAACCATCTGTAATGAGATCTGGTGCCCTCTTCTATATACATAATAAATAAATAAATAAGTAAACAAACAAACAAACAATAAGGGGGTGGGAAGAGGGAGGAGGTGGGATCTGTGGGTGGCATGTAGAGTGAGTAGAAAATTTCTTAATAAAGAAAAATGAGAAAAGAAAGAAAAACCAACAATAAGAACAAACAATGAAAGACAGAGACAGGCCGGGCCATGGTGGTGCACACCTTTAATCCCAGCACTCGGGAGGCAGAGGCAGGTGGATCTCTGTGAGTTCAAGGCCAGTCTGGGCTACAGAGAAACCCTGTCTCAAAAAACCAAAAAAACAAAACAAAAACAACACCAACCCCTCCCCCACACACACACACACCAAGAGCCCTGCCCAGGCTTCACATGATTCTCTTCCTCCCCTGCAGGGAGCCCTTCCTGCCCACCCTCCAGCCCAGTGGTGCCCTTTGTTGACCTCACCTGTCACCCTCTCCTTCCCTTCCCGGTCAAAGCATTCCTTCCGCGCCCTTAGCCGCAGCGCCTGGTTCTGTTTGATGACTGTGGCCTGAATGATCTCCACGACCTCCACTTCCTTCTGGGGGATGTAGGTGCCTGGGGAAGGAGGAGGAAGCCCATGAGGACGGTCAGAGATATCAGGGTTACTGCAGGGAGGCAGGAAGGAAGCCCTGGCTCAGACAAAGCTGGAGAGACGGAGACGGAACTCACCAGGCCCCTCAAACAGCCACTCGTCTCCTGCCATGATCTTGTCTCCATTCTTGTCCTCGAAGTCCAGCAAGGCCTTCAGATGCAGGGCAGTGTTGGGCAGAACCACCTGCAGCGGGGTGATGTCCTACGAGGAAAGGGTCATGCAGTGTCTGAGCTGTGATCCCAGGGCTCAAGCCTGATCCTCGGGAGATCAGAGTCCACAGCCTCAGTCTCTGGGAGGGCCGCACTGCTGTGGATCAAATCGGGGCCTGAGAATGCTGAACCAGTGCATCATCACCGAGCCACACATCCAGCTCCACAGCGTCCATCTTTGTCATCTCCATTAAAACCACAGTGGAATGTATAAGGGTAGGGTGGGCCCAAGGCCACCTGATCTGAAGAACTAGTGAGGATGTCACCACTGAGGAGCCAAGAACACTGTCCTCTATCGAGGACAAGAGTGAGGAGAACTGGTGGAGAACGGGGGAGACATCAGGAAGCTGAACAATGACAATTACAGGACCTGGTTTGCATGGATGTTCTAGAACGGCAGTTCTCAACCTGCGGGTTGTGACTATCGCGTGAATATATTCAGGAATATATCAGATACTTACATTATGATTCATAACAGTGGCAAAATTACAGGTATGAAGTAGTAATGAAATAATTTTATGATTGGGGGTCACCACAACATGAGGAGCTGTATTAAAGGACCGCGGTGTTCGGAAGGTTGAGAACCACTGCTCTAGAAGGAATTTGAAAGTACAAACGTAAAGCTGGGCATAGGGGCATGCGCCCATAACCACAGCACCTGAGCAATGCCAGCGAGAGAAGTCAAGACCCTCCTCAATTACACAGCAAGTCCTAGGTCAGCCTGGACTACATGAGACCCTGTCTCAGAGAGAGAGAGAGAGAGAGAGAGAGAGAGAGAGAAGAGAGAGAAGAGAGGAGAGAGAGAGAGAGAGAGAGAGAGAGAGAGAGAGAGAGAGAGAGGAGAGCGGGACTATAGTAAGTGCTCTACAACGCAGATTTTAATCTTGTGGCTTTGCTTTTGGTTTGCCTCATGTTCACAGCATTCCAACCAGCAGGAAGGGGAGGCCTTACAAAAACTGACAACTTGGGCTGGAGAGATGGCTCAGAGGTTAAAAGCACCGACTGTTCTTCCAGAGGTCCCGAGTTCAATTCCCAGCACCCACATGGTGGCTCACAACCATCTGCAATGAGATCTGGCACCCTCTTCTATATACATAATAAATAAATAAATCTTTAAAAAAAAAAACTGACAACTTGAAAGTTTGCAGAAATGTCTTTACAAATAGGACTCGATTTGGTCTTTGAAAATATTCTAAACCAGGCAGGAAAGAAAGAGGTTCAGACATGTTGGGGGTGGGGCAAGTCCACATAGCTGTTGCCGAATGGAGTCAAGACATGAGCCCAAGTAATGCCCGCGTTCCCCATGACAGACTGGCGTGGGCTGCAGAAGGTGGGCACTCACTTTACCCCCTGGCCTCACACTGGACTGGAGAGAGGCAGACCATGTATCAGCTTCTGTCTAGCCTAGGCTGTCCTCAAATCACCATCTTCCTGCCTCTGCTCTCCAAGGCACATGCCAGCACACCTCACCTCACTTCCTGTCTGCTGGATCACAAAGCATGCTGTCTCCCTGCCACGTTCCCCGTTTAAACTACTAGGAAGACAATAACACCTTCCTAACAGTCCACTGGCTGCCCGCACTGATTCTTTCCAGTTTGTCCCCCATGGCCCTGCAGGTGTTTAGTTTAGGCACCTGGTTACCCAGTGATGTCCCTAATCAATACTGAGAACATGGAAGAAGAGAACTGGGGGGTTCGGATGTCTGAAATGAGGCTGTTCTAGAAGAGCACTCCCAGCCGCAGCCAGGAGTCCTGTACGTCAGCCCTGAGTGGTCAAGGACACAGGAACAGGGGGGTGCACAGGAGGCTGAGGACAGACTATGAAAGCAGCAGGGACAGGGACAATGTGGACACAGGCCGGCCTAGAACTCCTGCCTCTGCCTCTCAAAGGCTGGGATGACAGGCAGGTACCACCATGCCTGACTTGTCTTAGGGCTTTGCCAGAGGAAGTTCAGTGGAGGTGGGAGGTGGGGCCAGAGGGGTTTGTGAAGGAGTAACTTAGAGACGTCAAGTACACACTGCTAAGAATGAGCAGACAGGAGAGAGAAAGCCATAGACAGCTGGGAAACAGACCCACAGGCCAGCAGTAAAAGCCTGCAAAGGACTAATGTTGCACACCCTCCCACCTGGCAAGTCTCATTTGTTTCTGCAAGATCTGGGGGAAGCCAGGTGAGATGGCACACTCCTTTAATCCCACACTTGGGAACCACAGGCAAGCGGATCTCTGCCTTCTGACCTGCCAGGACTGCTGTCTCAAAATAAAACAAAAATCTGGGGGAGCTGGAAAGGTGGTTCAGTGTGTAACGGCACTCACAGCTAAGCCTGACCATCCAGTTTGATCCCTGGGACCCACAAGCTATTCTCTGAGCTGCACGTGTACTCTGTCAATGTGTGCTAACACACACACACACACACACACACACACACACACACACACACACCATCATCATCATCATCACCATCATCACCATCATCACCATCATCATCATCAAATAGTCTGTTTTCTTTTTAAATACCTGGAGTTGGATGTGGTACTGTAGATCTGTAATCCTAGCACTTGGGAGCCCGTGGCATGAGGACTACCACAAGTCCAAGGCCAGTTTGGTCCACACAGAGAGTTCTAGGCAAGCCAGGGTCACATGGTGAGGTAAAACCCTGTCTCAAAGCCAAAGTAAAACCAAGAACAAACGAGCAAGCAAAACAAAAGGAAAGTTGAAGGCCCAGCTGCTCTCGTGGTCACGGCTAAGGAGGAGGGTGAATCAGAAGATGCCCCTCATGCCACCAGCAAATGCTGCCAGCCTCGGGAGAGCGTGAACAGTGACGGGAGATGGGAGGGCCTTCTCTGTGACACCCCAGCGCTCCTGTCTGGGTGGGAGAGGACGGACCAGCTCTGGGAGAGTGTAGGGGAAGGGGGTGAAAATGAGGCAGCCACGGGGCTGTGCTGCTGAGGCCCTGGGCTTCTGAAGATCCTTCTCACTACTTCAAGCACTCCTCACCCAGGGCGGGAACAGCCGGTCAGAGGTCAGATGAGGGTTTAGATTCTTGTTTGTTTGTTTTCTTATTTTTTTTTTCTTTCTAGACAGGGTCTCACTATGTAGCCCTGACTGTCCTGGACCCGCTCTGTAGACCAGGCTGGCCTTGAACTCACAGAGCTCCACCTGCCTCTGCCTACTGAGTGCTGGGATTAAAGGCGTGTGCCACCACCGTCCTACTTCCACTCAGATTCTTTAATGATTGCTGTCTTAATCATTTCTCATTATTTTTAGTTTCATTAATTTTTTTTTCTCTTCTGTGTGTGTGTGTGTGTGTGTGTGTGTGTGTGTGTGTGTGTGTCTGTGCGTGTTGATGTGCATGAATTACCATGCACGTCTGGAAGTCTGAGATAACTTACGGGAGTCAGTTCTCTTCCCACCTCAGGTCTGGGGGATGGATCTCAGGTTGACAGGCAGATGCAGCAAATGCTTTTACCTGCTGGGCCAGCTCACTGACCCCTCATTATTTCTCTACATCCTCCTTCTCCCCAGCTGTGTGCATCTCTACGCTCTCCCGGAGTCACGCTATTAGGCACTCAAGAGCAAAAAGCACTGATTAGGGCTTGTGGATATAGAGCACTTGTCTAGCATACGCAATGCCCTGAGTTCTATCCTTAGCGCTGCAGAAAGGGGAAAATTTAAAAGTGGGCTGGCTAGATCGCTCAGTGGCGAAGGCACTTGCTGCTGAGCCTGATGACCTGAGTTCAACCCCGGGACCCGCACGACGGAAGGGAAGAACTGACTCCTGCAAGTTGTCCTCTGACCTCCACATGCAATTGGTAGCATGCATGCACACCCCAGCCCCCAAATAAATAAGTAAATAAAATGTAAGGACAACCCGAAAGGCACTGGTCTGTAGAGAAAGTCAGTTTAAAGGTAGAAAACACCGTGCAGGCAAAGGCAGAACTATTGAAGAAATTGCAGTAGATCCCCTTGCTTGGGAGCTCAGGCCTGAGGGCAACATGGATGAGGGTCTGGCCGTGATGATGGTAACAGTCACAGGCATCTGGGGATGGATCTTGTGACATGAGGGTAAGTCTGTCTGAGGTGTGTGTGGAGAGCAGGGTAGTGGGGATGAAGGGGCAGCCAGTCAACTTTGCCCCTGCTGAGAATCCATAAACACCCCTCCTCCTCAACCCCGCCCACAGGCCCTTTGTCTTCCCGCGGGAGGCCAGCAGGAGCCCTAGCAATCGCGGCAGGGCAGGCAGAGTTGGAAGGAAAAGCCAAGTACCTTTTCCAGCACTTCCCCTGGGTACAGGGGGAAGGGGTCCTGGGCCAGCCGGATCTCTTGGTCAGCATGGCGAAGCCGAACTTGCCCTGTGGTGTCAAATAACACCAAGCTCTGGGCGTCCCGGGACACAGGGTTGGCCACTATGCAGTAGTGGCGTGGGGGAACTGTCACCATGCGTACCGGGGCAAACAGTACCCTGTAGTAATGTAAGAGAGGGCGTGAGGACCAGGGCTGCTGTTCCAAAGGACGCAGTAAGTCACCTAGGCAAGGCTCATTCCTGCCAGCTAGGCTCTCCTCAGCTGGGACAGCTCTACACCAACCTCTCATTGTCCTGCCGGATGTAGGTCTTTGGTCCAACCTCCACGCGGGACACATTGCTGTTTTGGTCCAGCACGTGGATGTAGTGGTATGGGGGGATGCGGATGATGGCCTCTTCAGTTGCTGTGGTTGCCATGTTGAATCCCACGCCCCGGGAAAACCTGATTGCAGCATGGAGGATAGGTAGAGAAGACAAAAGATAAACACAGGGCATTTGGGACAAGGCAGGGCAGTTCAAAGATGGCCTTCCCTCTCCAGCTCCCCCAATTACCCCCTTCTTCACCCTACTCCCACCACCTCCTCCTCCTCTTCGGATTTTTAAAAATTAAATATTTTACTTTATGTCATGTGTATTAGCTTGCATGAGTTTATGTGCACCACGTGCTTGCATGCAGGAGCCCTTAGAGTGGCCTCTGGAGCTAGAATTAGTGGTGGCTGTGAGCCACCACCACATGGGTGCTGGGAACTGAATTTGGGTTCTCCTCAAGAGTGGTAAGTGCTCAACTGCTAAGCCATTGCTCCAGCCCGTGTGTGTGTGTGTGTGTGTGTGTGTGTGTGTGTGTGTGTGTGTGTGTGTTTTATATATATGGATATATATGATTTACTTTATGTGTATGAATGTTTTACTTGCATGTATGTATGTAGACTTCATGTGTACCTGGCGCCCCACTGGGGTCAGAGGAGGGTATCAGATGTCCTGGAGTTGGAGTTAGAGGTAACTGTGAGACACCCAATGTGGGTGCTTGTTGGAGCCCACCTAGGTTTTCTAGTGCCTTTACCCAGCAGGACGGCAGAAGGGGAATGACTGGACCACAGGCCTGAGTACCAGGTGTTTGGAAGGGTCTACACTTGGCTGTGTTTAGCAAGGGGGAGGTCCTTGGCCCTGCCCCTTGGCATTGTTATAAAAAGTCCTTCGGGATACAGTTCTGGGCTGGTGGATAAGGATCCAGGCCCTCCCGAGGCTCTCCTTCCTTTCTATCTTTTTCTCTCCCCTCTATTTCTATCTTAATCTCGTATTCCTCACTTCCTGGGGTAAATAAATGTGGAGCTGGCCTCCCACAGGTGCCGGGACTCAAACTTGGCTCCTCTGCAAGCACTCCTAACCTCTGAGCCATCTCTCAGTGCTCCTCCTCTTCCTCCTCCTGCCTTGCCCCCACTTCTGAGATAGTCGGGCGCTATAGCCTCGGCTGACTCTGAGCTCATGGTCTTCCTGACTCAGTCTCTTGGAATGAAGGCCGGCTTCTGCCATACCTGCTTCTCCTTTTCTTATCCCCATACCAGACCTCACCTCTGCTTGCTTCAGTTACCCACAAAGCCCAGAGGTACTGCCACCTTTCCCTCACTCCAGGCCACTCCCTCCACACACTACCTGTAGATCAAAGGTTTCCAGTTCCTAAGGTGCACCGGGCAGTCAGGCCAAGTTGAGCGAGCAGATCACTCTGCGGAAGAAACTAAGCAGCCTTGTCCTGCACACACCAGGGAGCCATGGCTCTGGGAAGCTTGCTGGCTCCTCCAGGGTCAAGCAGCTTTTTATTGCACGACTCAGGAAGGCCTGGCTGCATTCAGGTGTCCTCCCTGCACCCCTCCCCCTTCCTGTGCCCTAAGTAGTCCTGAGGTGAACGTTTCAGAAGTAGGTCCCCATCACAGAAAAGACCCAAGCGACACTCCCATCAAACCAGGTGGCTTCATAGCTTGGCAAAGCCCTCTAGTCTCACCCTTCTTCGCCCGGTCTGTGGATGGCCCAGCTCCTGCTGTCAACACTGTCACAGTATTACAGGTAGGGGAGGGGAGGAGAAGAGGCAAATGGTGGTACGTGGTACCCACCCACTCCATGTTTTTACCTCCGAATCCGGGTGATTTCACTCAGTGCTTGGCTTATTTGTGAATGTCACACACCCTTATCCCTGCCCGTCTTTATACCTAGCACCCCTTGGACATTGGACAAGTCTGTCTGAGTCAGAAAAAGGCAATTAAGTTTGCTAAGCAATACAGAGCCTTGACCCAGAAACTATACCTGAACTTTCTCCTTCCTCCCTCCCTCCCTTCCTTTCTTCTGAGTGTGAGTGTGTGTGTGTGTGTGCAGTGCCTGCAGAGAACACAAGAAAGCTTTGGATTTCCTGGAGCTAGAAACACAGGCAGTTGTGGGCTGCTTAATATCAGTTGCTGGGAACAAAGTCCTGTCCCTGCAAGAGTAGCAAGTCCTCCGAACTGCTGAGCCATCTCTCCAGAGCCTGGAAATATTCTGCCTTCTGTCTCTAGACTAGCTATATGTGCTTCTGCTGAACATCTGGAATGTGGCTAGTGCATCTAAGAAAATAAAGTGTTGCTTTTTTTTTTTTTTTTTTTGTATAATGAATCTTGTCATTTAGCGCAGATTGGTTTTAAATTGTCTTCCATCTTCAGCCTCCTGAGTGCTGGAGCTACATGCATGCTCCACTATGCTTGGGCAAACCATTGTGGCTTTCTCAGTGTTGAGAATGGGACCTTTGGGCTTCCTTGCACAAGCTGGGCCAAGTGCTCTACCACTGTGCTGCACTACATCCTGTCCTGGTCAGTTTTTTTGTCAACTTAACATAAGCTGGTGTCAAAAGGGAAGAACTACAATTGAGAAAAATCCCCCATCAAATTGCTTGTAGGCAGGCCTGTGGGGCATTTTCTTGATTGCTAGTTGGTAGAGGAGGGCCCAGGCCACTGGGGACAGTACCACCCCTGGACAGGTGGTCCTGGGTGGGTAAGAAAGTGGGCTGAAGCTGGGCGGTGGTGGCCCATGCCTTTAATCCCAGCACGCAGGAGGCAGAGCCAGGCGGATCTCTGTGAGTTCGAGGCCAGCCTGGTCTACAGAGTGAGATCCAGGACAGGTACCAGAACTACACAGAGAAACCTTGTCTCAAAAACCAAAAAAAAAAAAAAAAAAAAAAAAAAAGAAGAAAAAAAAAAAAAGACAGTGGGCTGAGCAAGTCACCAGGAGCAAGCCTGTAAGCAGCATGCAGCATGCAGCAGCAGCATGCAGCATGCCTTCATGGCCCCTGCTTCAGGTCCTGCCTCCAGGTTCCTGCCCAGACTTCCCCGATGATGGAATCTAACCTACAAGATGTAATAAACCTTTCTCTCCCCCAAGTTATGTTTCTTCATCGTGTTTTATCACATTAACAGAAAGCAAACTAAGACACATCCCCAGGAAACATTTTTATTTTAATTTGAGGGGCTAGCAGTGTGGCTCACCAATAGAGCACCAGGCCCAAGGCTCAGTCTCCCACATGGGAAAAAATTTAAAATTTTAATTTAAATAGGCCATTGTGGCTGGTTGATGCCATTTTGACATTTGGATACTATAACTCTAAGTAGCTGTGACTTAGATAGAGACTATGAGTCATTCAGGGTCACACAAGATGAGGTGTTATTGGGACTAGAGCCCTGAGGCAACATTTGATTCTTTTTAACTGTTTTCAATATTGTTGTTACTATTTTGAATTGTTCTGACAGAATTGAGGATTGAATTTCACAAATGCTAGACAAACTCTCTTTCTGGCTCTGAGCTATATCCCCGCTGGTCTTTTCTTTCTCTAAATTAGGTAATTAGAAACACTGGCAACATTGGTTAGGGACCTGCATTCGGAAGCCTTGGGCTGAAGCAGGCATATGGCTCAGGTGACAGAGTGGGTGCCTATCATGCCTGAAGCCCTGGGTTCGATTTCCAGCACCACATGGGCTGGTGTGGCGGCTTCCTCCATCTGCAGTCCCAGCACTCAGAAGGCAGAGGAAGCTCAGGAGTGTGAAGTTACCTTTAGTCACACGGCAAGTCTGGAGCCAGCCTGGGCTACAGGAGACCCTACCTCAAGACAAAAAGACACCACCAAAACAAAACACACAGGATGACAGGTTTTTGTGTGCTGTTTGGGGTGTGTACAGGTGCGTGTGGAGGTCACCCCGGAGTGTTATCTTCAGGTGACATCTACCCTTCTTTTTTTTTGGAAAATTGTTAAATTAAATTTTATTTAGCAGGTACGTGTGCCGCAGTGTGCCTGTGGAAATCATAAGACAACCTATGGGAGTAAAGTTGGTTCTTCTCTTCCACCGTGTGGGTCAAACTCAGTGTGTCAGGCTTAGCAGGAGGACCTTTGCCTCATCTCTCCTGTCCCACCTTGGTTTGTTTTTGTTTTTGTTGAGACAACCAAACTCCTCTGGGTCAGGAGGGCCTGTGGCTTGCCAGCAGGCTAGCGGGCCAGCCAGCTCCAGGGCTTTGTCTGTCTTCACATCCCCAGTCCGGCTACCGTCACAGTGTTTAGCTTTTACTTAGGTGCTGGGACGGAACTCAGGCCCTCTCCCTTGAACGACAAGCACTTTAAAGGGAGTCATCTCCCCGGCTTGTCCGCTTTGCTTCCCACAGGAGAGGGACGCAATGTCGCTTGTGCCGGTTAACACCGCCAACTTGACAGCGTCCACAGTCACCAAGGAGACAATGCCCAGGGCTCGGCTGTGAGGGAATTTTCTAGATGGGATCCCTGACGTGGGAAGACCAAGCCCAGCCATCACTCCAAGGGCTGCGGGCTCACACCGGACCAAAAGGAGAAAGCAAGCTGAGCTGAGCAGCGGCATCTGGCTGTTTCCTGGTACCTAAGTGGGCACCGTGTGACCCGTGGCCTCAGAATCCTGCGGCCATGCCATTAGGCACGGTGACTGCATCCTCAAACGGTGAAACACTCAGGTCCTTCCTGAAGCTGCTTTTGTCCTTGTGACACACGCAGGAACTAACACACTGCCTCTTTCTTTAACCTGACGGCCATGTTGGGATTTGACGGAGAGCTGTCCTGAGCTCCTTTTCCACAGGAGGCTAAGCTCCCTAATTCTCAGGAGGGTAGCTTTTCCGGTCTCAGAGCTCGACTTCTGACTTCCAGGCTCTGTGCCGACTCCCATCCTTCGGCCCTGAGCGCTCCTCACTATGCTCACGTGGCTGTGCTTTGCCTCTATGGATATGAAATCCTGTTCGAGGAGAGCAGCGTTCAGAACTCCATAAGGCTGGGGCCACCTAAACTGTGACTTAACTCTCCCTAACTTTTTTTTTTATTGGTTCTCTGTGTAGCCCTGGCTGTCCTGGAACTTGCTCTGTAGACCAGGTTGGTCTTGAACTCAGAGATCTGCCTGCCTGTGCCTCCTGAGTGCTGGGATCAAAGGCGTGAGCCACCAACACCCAGCTCCTCTCTTTCGATGGGTGACCTTAGACAAGTCCTTTGTTCTTCTATCTGCCTCCTCAGTTACAAAATTCGGACGGCAGTCTTTTCCCGGCACTGCAATGACACCTTTGGAGAGAATGCACCAGAGCCAAGCCTGGCTTTTCACCAGTACAGGAATAGACAGCGCCCAAGGCCCAGTTTTCCTAAGGCAGTGAGGGGTGTGGCTGGGGCCTCCTTCCTCACCTGGCATTAGGGCTTAACTCTCACTTGTCTGTGGGTAAGGAAGGAGCTAAGTCTTGCACCAACCTAACCCAGCCCTGGAGGCACAGCAATGCAGAGGCTTTCCCCCAGTGGGAGCGTCTCTCCAGGGGCTCCTCTGCAGGTCCACGGCAAGGAAGAAGGCCAGGAAACCAGATGGGACAAGAGGAAGGGCCTGGGATGCCAGCAGGGTTTGGAAGCCCCACCCGGAAGAAGGGTACTGTAGAAAGTCTTCTGAGGTGGGAGTAGCTACCAGGCACAGCCTCTATTGGCTCCTCATCGTACAATGCTCCACTCCCCAAGACTGAGGCCTCTCCACCATCTGTCACCCCAGCTGGGAACAGTCAGGGGCCTGAGAGCCTCTCCCAGCTCAGTGACTCAGCAAGAGCCTTCCTCAAAGCTAATCAGGCTAGGTTCCGGCTTTGTTCGGAGGCCAAGGCCCTGCTTCAGTACAAGGTTCCATTTCACTTCCCTGTCCACTCCCTTCCATGCCCCACAGCTGTGCCCTGCACAAGACCACCAGCCAATTCCCTGGAGCCCACATGGCCCTTGTGCCTCCAACACTGTATTTGTGACAAGTCTCGGACTCGCGTG